>NC_086344.1:17395941-17696498 GCF_032445375.1 Bacillus rossius redtenbacheri | reverse complement strand
TTAAAAAAATTGATAATTTATGATGTTTTTAAACGACATCTTCTCCCTGATGGTTTATTAAATATTTTTTCTGTATTTTTATGATATCAAAGAAAACTTGTGGTGGTTTTCTCCGTGTGCTTCCGATTATTCTTGTCAATATTATGGTGGTTTTCTCCGTGTGCTTCCGATTATTATTGTTAATATTATGGTGGTTTTCTCCGTGTGCTCCTGATTATTCTTGACAATATTATGGTGGATTTCTCCGTGTGCTTTCGATTATTCTTGACAATATTATGGTGGTTTTCTGCGTGTGCTCCTGATTATACCTGACTAGACATCTTATGGTTTTCTCCGAGTGCTTCTGATTATTCTTGTTAATATATTGATTGCTTTCTCCAAGTGTTTCTGATTATTCCTGGCTAGACATCTGATGGTTTTCGCCGAGTGCTCCTGATTATTTGTGAGAAATCTATCTCTGCATGAAGAATTGTTTACTTAATGAGTCATGTAATTTCTATTCAGAGTTACATTTAACTAGTGAAATTCTGTCAATAAATTAGCACTTACAATATTTTTATCAGGTGGATTTAAAAATAATAACCTTACTCAGACAAAATAATATGCTTTAATGCAGCTAAGAAGCAATAACATGAAAGACACACTGCATTGATCTTGGTGTCTAAGACAGGTAATTTTATTCAGAGTTTCCTACAAATTACTGACTGAAATCATGTTATCAAATCAACTTAATTTTTTTTTATCAGGTGGAAATCACACAAAAACAAAAGTTCATTAATCAGACGATTACTACGTCATGAAACAAATGAGAAACGCTATCACACACGAAGATTTCCCTTCCCCTTGAGTTCTAGCGAAGCCCTCCTTCTGTTGCGATCGTAAGGGAGCATCCCGCATCCCACACAAAACATTGACTGCTTATACAGACTACAGTGACTGCTTATACAGACAACAGAGACTGCTTATACAGACAACTGATACATGATGGTTGTTAATATGAGAATAGATTATCTTGTGATTCTTGCTAGGCCATGATATTATTCACTAATTTTTAAATAAGGTCAATGATCTTCCTCTTGAGATCTAGGGTAGCACACCTTTTTCAACAGATCGTGAGTGAGCATTCCGTAACCAACAACCAACTTTGGTTGCTTTTACAACATAACATATTAGGAAATATGAAGGTGGGTAGTAAAACTATGTGGAACATAATTTTTTTTTTTTCAAAATGAGAAAAAAATCTTTTTTTCGTAAATAATTGATGAATGTTCGTACATAAAAATACGAAGTACCTAAAAAATACCTTTAGTTGATATTTAACCATTACGGAGTACGTACAGTCTAGTGAAGGTACGAAACACAAATATCGATCTCGATCTGAAGGACATTGTACATACTGTAGCAAATACTTTGATAACAGATATAATGCTCGTAGGCATGAAAAGAACGATTGTGTTAAAAACCCATTCCGTCAAATACTAATTTGTGGCAAGTGTGGTACACGGTTGACACGAAGAGATAATTTAAAAGACACGATAAAACTTGTAAAGCCAAGCTCGCGCAGGAGATAAAGTACGTAGATGGAGACGCTATGCTTGGGGACAGTATGTCTTACAATGAAATTGATCCACCTAGCCTTAAAAGCGATTGTGTTAAAATATCTCCAGGTCTTGAGGAAGGAAATAGCCTAACTGGTGTCGAAGATATAAGTAAGCTAGAAGATAATGAATGTAACATCTCCAGAAAAAGTGACAAGTCGTCTTATAGTAGACTTCTACGGACTTTGATATATTTTTTTTTGGAAATTAGCAAGTAAGCTTGATGCCTATGATAGTACTCCAATGTCAAAAAATTTGAAATACTGGGATATGCAAGATGAAGATGTCAGTGTGTTTGATAAAGATGTGGACAGCACCGATGATGATGATACAAATTATCATAATCATTATTACAACGATTTTCAGAATATGTTCAGCAAACATTCGAAGAAGATGGTGGCATCAAGTGAAATTGATTATATATCGTGGAAAGACCCGAACGTGTTAACGAACAGGTTGCGACTTTTACTTGTTTCGCAAGATGACGAAATTGTATCAGTTATCAAAGAAACGTGGACTATTCTTGATGAACTTAGAATTTTCGGGTATATATAATAAGTTAGTAATGTGTATTGACTGATGAAATTTTATACTTTTGTATTTTTGATATAAATATAATTTTAAAAATTGTTATTAAAATGTGTCGTATTTCATGCCCTAATAAAGTTCATGTGTTTGCTACTTTAAAGAATTGAGTTGACTATGAATATATTTATATATGTATCTCTGTGTGTGTGTGTGGATGATGGAAAGTTTCCATTTTACTGTATGTAGATGATGGAAAATGAGTGTCGAAGAAGGAAAGAGTATGTAGAATTAAGTATCGATGATGGAAAATGAGTGTTGAATTGAGTGTCGTTGATGGAAAATGAGTGTCGAATTGAGTGTCGATGATGGAAATTGAGTGTCGAATTGGGTGTCGATGATGGAAATTGAGTGTCGAATTGGGTGTCGATGATGGAAATTGAGTGTCGAATTGAGAGTCGATGATGGAAAATGAGTGTCGAATTGAGTGTTGATGATGGGAATTGAGTGTTGATGATGGAAATTGAGTGTCGAATTGGGTGTCGATGATGGAAATTGAGTGTCGAATTGCGTGTCGATGTTGGAAAATGAGTGCCGATGATGGAAAGTGAGTGTTGAATTGAGTGTCGATGATGGAAAGTGAGTGTTGAATTGAGTGTCGATGATGGAAAGTGAGTGTTGAATTGAGTGTCGATGATGGAAAGTGAGTGTTGAATTGAGTGTCGATGATGGAAAATGAGTGCCGAATTGAGATTAGATTATGGAATGTGAGTGTTGAATTGAGTGTCGATGATGGTTAATTTGCATTTGTGTGCATGTTAATGATGGAAAATGAGTGTTGACTCAAGTGCTTATGATGTAATATGAGTGTCAGTGATGGATAATGAGTGTAGAATTCCTTGCATCCAGCACTGTGTATGTGTAGCTAGGTTCTAAAGGTTCAATGGATTCCTGGTCCTATATAAAAGTAAACTTTGCTAATATGTTCACTGTCAGGCTTATTTAATTAGCAGTCGGCATGCTGTTAAATATTTGAATGTAAATAAATAATAGTATGTTATTTGACTTATTTTAGTTTATGTGTACTGAGTGTAGTCGAGTAGGCTGATATAAGTAAGTGAGGAGCTTAATGTAGAATGATCATGTGTTGACGAATATGTTGGTGACCTACTGTATGTGCATAAATCGAATGCTAGTGGTCTGATAATATTTTGGGTTATTTACGAAGATTTTTATCGATGTGTGCTATGACAAGCTTAAAATGTCTAGTAAACTTGTAGAGTAGGTCTCTTGTTTCGGAGACTTTTGTCGTAAGGCTTAACAAGGATCGACTTTGAAGGCTTTGAAGATGTATGGTACTGGACATGTCTTGGCTGTAGCTATATCAACACTGAAGGTCCTCTGAACTGTAGATGAGAGGTACAAAAAAAATTGACTTTGGACCTAGCCTGGTATCGTATAAATTATTTTAGTCATGTGTTGTAGTCATTTGGAGTCAGTTGGATGTTATGTGTAGCTCTACATAATAATATTTAAATTTGGGTACCTACTTTAAATTTTGTTTGGGTTGTGAGAGTTCAATTGATTACAGACTCCTGCTCCTCTATTAAGTCTAAATTAACCGTGTATGTAGGATGTGTGATTAGTTGTTTGTATATATAATTTAAATTCTCATTCCTTGAAATTCCTAATTTTTTTAAGTAATAACAATGGATGATGTATTGACTTGCGTATTATACAAGCGAACATGGTTATTTAAGCGAGTCTTAGACAGCAGGTCCCTCAGTCCACCTCTTGTAGTGGTACAGTGCAGATCTGATGGATTGGCTCGTCTGCATATAAGTCTTGTATATGAATATTGATGTGTATCCGAACTCAATGGTAGCAACGTCGACATCGGTACAAATCCCAATGGTGGCGGGGTCAACGACTGCATAGATCTTGACGGAGGGTCTCGCGTCTTCACCGGGGTCCCTGACGACGGAGGCGATGATGACGAAGCAGATCTCGATGACAACGATGAGGACAGCTCCAGAGATTCCGATGGTAACGAGGCTACCATCTCCAGAGATCCCGATGATGGCTGTATCTACTGTCTCTTCACTCCAAGAGACTTCAATGTGTGCATTATCGAACGCAGAGGAGACTCCGATACGTGCAACTACATCGCATTTGGTAAATACAACATTTTGTGAGCAATTCCCAGCTTCTGCATCAGTCGTGTATACATCAGATTCTTTGGCATCCAGTACAGATGATCTGTCAATGTCGACTGGGAAATCTCCAGCTCATGCAACATACGGGACTTCGTCGTCTACAACAGCAGTGTGCATTGAAAGTAAGATACTTTCCGAGCCGTCGGTGACACAAGGTCTAACGACAAGACATCTGTGTACGTACTGTGACAAAAGTTTTAAATACCGTCAACATGCAAGAAGACATGAAAATCATGTCTGTAGAAGAAACGCTGATCATGTGACATTTCCGTGTGACCCGTGTGGTGTACATTTCACAAACAAAAGTAATTTGATTAGGCATTTTAAAAGCAAAGTTCATTTGCAGGTTGTACAGCGGGGAAGCGATGGTAATTGCGATGAATATCTGTATCAGTGCTGCTACTGTGGTAAACGATTTGAACGACTACGAAGTACACGCATCCATGAAAAGCATGGCTGCAGAAGAAATCTTGACCGTGTAAAATTTCTGTGTGAGAAGTGCGGAATACAGGTTACACGAAAATTTTACTTGAAAAAACATTATAAATTTTGTGAAGACGGGTTTCTAGCATAATTTCTGGCCCTCTAATGTGTTACACTCCTGAACTGATGTATCGAGATCTGTATGAATTATTTTAATTTTGTCACTCTAAAAACGAACTATAATAATTTATTTTAATAAAAATGAATGTCGCATGAACTGAGAAATGTATACGATATATATACCATGTCAGATTTTATTGTGTATAAATGTACAATTTTAAATAAATTATAGAATTAAAGAATTTTTTATATATTTTTCCCTAACCTACATCGTTTATCTTAATGTAATAAACTAAATTTGACACGAAATTTAGGTCGAATTTGTAATGCGCGTTTTGTCTTGTTTGTGTGTATTATTTTTTTATCAATAATGCTGAAGACTGTTTTTTTTGTTAAAACTATTTTTGTCTGAGAATGCCGTCTGCATTCTTAAGATTTTTTATGGGAGATGTTTTGGTAATGTGCAGGTACAGGTAATACCGTAACATTATAGAAAATCTGTTAGGAACTTGATTTATTTTTTCTGAGAAATAATTTATTACTCCCCGAAATAAAACTAACAGACTTGTGGGAAATTTATGGTCTTAAATCGTAACCTGTCATATATTGGTGTACACTACGGACGTGATATTAAAAAATTGAATAATGTTAATCAATTGCGCACACTTCGGAGTAAGCTGGTGCACTGGATGGGTTGTATCAGTAAGATTCCGGATACTTGGTAAACGGTTCTTCGTCCAAGTTACTCACTCCTTCGTTGCTGATTACTAACATGAATTTTTAAAACACGAAAAAAATAATATATACTGGCCGGGGTCTTGATTTAAAATATTTTGCCGCTTATAATTATCGGAGTATCGACTTTCACAGTATGGTATGTAGGGTTCGACTCCTCTCGTATATGTGCTACAAATTTTTTTTTGTTGGTAGCAAGTTATACATGTGTAAGCTAATTTTCTGCTCTGGTTCAGTGATGTATACTTTGAAGTGGTTCCAGCAAGTACTCTACGTATGCTGGATTACGATTTCACTGGAGTTTTACGTGAAATGGGTTGGAAGGCTAGCGACGTGATGTATGCATGTCTCGAGCAAACATATGACTGTCGCAGCATTCTGCTAGCTTGCAACTCCCGCGCGAGGGGTCAATGTTCATTTGCGGGTGACGGTAGGCGTGTCTCGATCGTGTAGTCTCTGTCTCTATCCTTGAGAATTTTTATTTTGCGGTTGACGTGCTTGAATTTAAATTCTTTGCCTGGTCGTACATGAATAAGTTTAAATTCGTATGCATTGTAAGATATTTTTCTACATGAGGTAAGAAAAATACATAGATGCTACATTGACTGAGATAGGTATCGAACACATGGTTCTTACCCTATAAGTGACTAGCACTTGTTTGACCTATCTCCACTAACCCTCGTTTACTTTGTGATATAGATGGGACATGGTTGTTTTCAGACAGATGATGGTTAAAATGTCTTGGACAAAGTGTCCTTTGTAGAAATTACTATGTGTGGTAATTATTTTAGTCGAAGAGATAATTTAGTAAAACACGAAAAAATAGCGTAAAGGTTTTTTTATGTGTAAAAAAATTATTGATAGGATGGATTTGTATGTAGAACTGTTAGTATACCACATCTCTTGAAGAACACTGCATGGTATATATAATGAAAGACTCTTGGGCTCAAGAAACTACACTATAGGTGGAAAGGATGATGCGGTTCCTATGATTAAATGAAAGGAACTTTGATGATTTTTTCTTCTATATACTAAGATGATTTAATTGAGTTTGTGATAATGGGTTGACAGATTAAATAATAAAACTGGACACTTAGGCTTTTAAATAAAATGAGAATGGAGCTCACAAGATCATAGATTGTGGTTAATCTCTGACAACTGAAATGTGGAAACGATATCATAAAATGAGTTATATTGATGCAGCTCATGACAATATTGATGACAGCTATGATGATGATTTACATCTGTGATAGTGACACGGACGCGGAGATTTTAAGACAAATAATATTATTAATATAGAAAAGATGGAAGCCGTAGCACGCCGATCGTGACGAGAAACCAATATTGAATGATGTTGATGGTTTCGGGAAGACTGAAACTAATGAAGGTATCAACACCGTGAAAAGTGAGAATACATTCAAGCCAATATTTAGCAGATCCTCCATACTTTGAATAAATGGTGGACTCCTGAAAAGGAAGCATACAGGCGATGAAGACCCTTCGACATCAACGATATCGAGTTCTTGCAGTAATCTGGGTGAAGACGTTGTCTTCTACGGTGATTGCTACAGTGACTCTGAGGCTGTTTACAAAGACATAGACTGTGATGCAGAACCTAAAGCTGACAAGACCGAAGAATGTGTAGGTGTCCTGAGACCGAAGCGATGGAAACGTCGTGTTATAATAAATCTGATCAAGCTTGTGATGATCGCTGGCTAGATGATGAAAGTAACCCTGAGATTGGTGTTAAAACGGAAGACACCAGAGATCATAATATTTATAATAAACAAGCAATGAAGATGGGGGCAGAAGAGATTGTTTCCACATCATGAAAGATCCAAACATATTGGTTGACCGGCTAAGACTGATGGTGGCATCTGTTCGTAGAGGGAACTACTCGCATATCGTGGAAGTATCGACCATACTTAAAGAACTTCGGAACGCTGGCTACATACAATAATCATTTGATTAACTGTCATGTATGTACTAATGAAAATAAAAATGAATTATTTATATTTTAAAAAAGTATGATTTATTTCTTGTATCCTGATTTCCAAATAAGCCTGTGTTTCCGCTACTGTATGTGTAATCATTCCGTTTCCTGTGTGTACTGTGTGTACGTTCCGATTTCCTGTGTGTACATTCCGTTTTCCTGTGTGTACATTTCGTTTTCCTGTGTGTACATTTCGTTTTCCTGTTTGTACATTTCGTTTTCCTGTTTGTACATTTCGTTTTCCTGTGTGTAAATTTCGTTTTCCTGTGTGTACATTTCGTTTTCCTGTTTGTACATATCGTTTTCCTGTTTGTACATTTCGTTTTCCTGTTTGTACATTTCGTTTTCCTGTTTGTACATTTCGTTTTCCTGTGTGTACGTCCCGTTTCCTGTGTGCACTGTGTGTACGTTCCGTTTTCCTGTGTGTACTGTGTGTACGATCCGTTTTCCTGTGTGTACGTCACGTTTCCTGTGTGTACTGTGTGTACGTTCCGTTTCCTGTGTGTACGTTCCGTCTACTGTGTGTACTTTTCGTTTTCCTGTGTGTAAATTCCGTTTTCCTGTGTGTACATTACGTTTTCCTGTGTGTACATTCCATTTTACTGTGTGTACTGTGTGTAAATTCCGTTTTCCTGTGTGTACTGTGTGTACATTCCGTTTTCCTGTGTGTACTGTGTTCATGGACTATATGACTGAATGTTCATGACTCGATCTCATGGTCCTGAGAACTTGGGCTATATGTATGGATGACTTTGTACATGAACATTTTAAAGGATAATCTAAATATCAAAAAACTAGACTTTCATGTAAAGCATTGCGACGCTGTATTTAATTCGTTCGTCAGGTATATTGTCTTGAGCTGATTTTCGTAGAGTGAATGATTAATAAACTCCGCGAAAGGTAATGGAAAACAGAATCTAAAATTTATTTAATATTTAGTTACAACTGTCACTGTTCAAGAATCGAACCGTGGACAGGAACTGATCTAATCAATTTGTAAATTAATAATTTATTTTTTCGGTGACTATTGGAATTTTTTCCCGCTTTTCTAGCTAAATAATTACATGATTTCAAGATGGCGACCGAATTTCAAGATGTCGGGGGCACCTCGGTAATAATAAATGATTACTGCACTGCAGCGGGTTAGAATGGAAAGACGAGTACACACAAGATTGTGTCCTCCATCAGACAAAAAAGAGATGATGGCAATGACTACTAGCAGGTGGTAGGTACTCCTGGTAGCATGTACTAAACATAAACTGTCGGATCCATGATGGTCGTCAAGGTCAAAGTCAAAGATCAAGGTCAAGGACAATTTTCAAGGTTAGGGTCGAATGTCAAGGTCAAGGTCAAATGTCAAGGTCAAAGTTCAAGGTCAAGGTTAGGGTCAAATGTCAAGGTCAAGGTCAAATGTCAAGGTCCCAGTCAAAGTTCAAGGTCAAGGTCAAATTACAAGGTCAATGACAAAGTTCAATGCCAACAGTCGAGGTTAAAGGTATGGTGAACATAAAATTATACTAACATGACGCCTGCACACTCTAGCAGACGAAAACAAGATGACGGTCTCCAGCGGACTAAGACAAGATGGTGGACATGATGTCATACCAGCTGACGATGTATACCTTGGTATTGGTGGTGTGAAGTCGGTCTAGGTAGCTTCCGTGTAGGAAGGATCGGTTGTATGCTCTTAACGGTTTCGAACCAAGGACGGGAATCGATATAATCAATCAGAATTCTAATAAGTAAATTTTTTGACGAATATTGGGATTTTTCCCGATTTTCTAACATAAAAATTATGTATTTCCAAGATGACGACTAAATTTCAAAATGTCGACCATAACGGTAATTGCAACATTAATAGGATCCAATATGACGGCCGCAACCTAAAGTGTAACGATGACATAGTACTCAACCAAGATGGTGGGTGTAACGAAATATGCAACATTTATATAATCCAAGATGGCGGCCGTAACGATAACTGCAACAGTGGTTTTTAAATTTTTATTATTTATTCGATTAAATATTTTTTTTAATGATTTTTAAAAAATTTCCTGATTTTCTAACATAAAAATTGCGGATTTTAATGATTGCGGGCGTAACGATAATTGCAACAGTTACGACTTATTACAAGATGGCGGATCTGTCTCGAACATGTAGTGCTATTATTACTTAAAATTTAAAAAAAAAATCAAGTCCCGATATGCATGTTATTTTTTTATATACCTTATTTTATTCTCAGTCTGGTAAATGTCTCGATAGCCGAGCGGTTAAAAGCGTATGTTTTCCAACCTAGAGATCAGAGCTGCGCTGGTTCGAATCACAGCGCTTCCAATGTATTTTGCATAAAAAAATAATTTTGATATGTCGATAAGGACCATACTAGCTCTGGTAGGTAATGGAACATGGACCTTATGTGTTGAGACAGAGCGACGCTGGCACTACCTAGGAACAAACAACATAAACAAAGTCGACGGTATCCAATATGGCGGCCTCCAGTGGAACAGAAAAAGAAAATCAAGAGCGCCGCTGGCGCTATATAGGAACAAACAACAGAAACAAAGTCAACGGTATCCAAGATGGCGGCCTCCAGTGGAACAGAAAAAAAATCAAGAGTGACGCTGGCGCTATCTAGGAACAAACGACAGAAACAGAGTCGACGGTATCCAAGATGGCGGCCTCCAGTGGAACAGAAAAAATCAATATGGTGACAGAGACGAAAATTTCATCATGAGTGGGGCGCTCGATTTAAAGATGGCGGATTTTAAAGATGTCGACCGGAACCTACTTGTCCCGTTACGCCGTGTCCCGTTACGCTGCATCCAAGATGGCTGATCCAAGATGGCGGATCCAAAATGGCCGCCGGGGTCAAGGTCAAAGGTCAAGGTCAAGGTCATCCAAGATGGCCGCCGTGACGTCACAATCCAAGATGGCGGTCGGCACCACAGGCACCACAGCCTGACGCCTGCCGCAGAACATACATTCGTATACTACTGTCACCAATATAAAGTGTGGAGTCGAAATGTCGGCAGGTAGTTCAGCAGTAGGCGCACGGACTTCACCTTTACAGTTTTTCGCATGTCGGCGAAAATAATCAATTCGAGTAAACCATATAAGGCACTCATCACAGCGAAACTTCATGCGAGAAGGATTCTTCATGCATTTGCTCCACTCATGTCTTCGTGCATCATGGAAAAATGCGAACGACGTATCACAGTAGCTGCAAGGATGCCTAGTTGAAGACAAACCCGAACCAGATGACGATGTAACTGTGGTTGTACCATTTCCAGGCATGCTCTTACGCACATCGATGCATCGTTGTTGCACCGATACCTTTACTTTCTGCCGCTCTGCAGGGCCTTCACATGTCTCCAAGTGATGCTTCAAATTAGCATTTCTTGTAAATTGCTTGCGACACTTAATACAGACAAACATTTTACGACAAGGGTTCTTAGCACATTCTCTCTTCTCATGTCGACGAGCATTGCTGATGTTTGAGAAAATCTTGTCACAGTAACGACATCGATGTTTGTTAGCTGTTAAGGATTCGTCATCCATTGAAGTCTCCATCGAGGGCGAAACAGCATCCGTTGAGGTTTCTCTACAGCCAGCACTACCGGCATTAAAGTCTCTTCTGCTGCTGGTATCGTGATTATTGAAGTCTCCTCCAGTGTTGACGCCGTCGTTGCCAACGGGATCTGCTCCACCATCGTCGTCGCTGACGTCATGGTTCCCGTAGACGATGGTACAACCTCCATCGAGTCCGTCGTTAAAGTCGGTAAAGATGTCATCGAGTTCGCTAGAACAGGTAATTACGCGACTTATGCACCAGAAGAAACAAACTAGGTGATCCGTACACCGTCGACGACAGTAACAAACTGAGCAACCCGCTGTCAAGGTCTCGCTTATATACATGCATCGTATGGAATAATATGCTAGTCAAATCAAGATCCATTCACTATAATACTAGAGTCAAAACAACATTTAAAAAAAGAGGATATACGATCGAAAAATTCGACAAGTTGTTATATGTTCGCGTCTCATGAATTCAATCTCTCCAACAGTCATTGACACCTACGGCCTTTTGCTTCATCAGCTCCAATGATATTTGGCTAGAATGCTACGAGTCTAAGAGACTATGAGGCTACAATTCTACGAGTGTACAAGACTCCTCCAACTACCTTCAAGTGTATAAAGCTCCAAATGCTCCAACAGCTCAAACACGCAATGTACGCAATGTACGCGCAATACACACAATTTACACGCAATAAATGCAATGTACACACAGTACACGTAGGAAACGAAATGAAGAAATAGTACACACAGTAAACGGAACAAACACGTAATATTCACGCAATTGACGCACAGTACACGCAAAGTACACGCAGTGTACGCAAAGTACACGCAATGTACGCAATGTACGCAATAATTGCAATGTACACACACAATGACTACGCTTCGTTCGCGCAGGACAAGCGTTTAATGAAAACGAAGCACGTTTGGACGGAAATTCTATAAAACGAAAGCTCATTTAACGAAAAGGAGGCATATTCTCTCGTTCATTCAACTTGGTAGGATGCGATCGTCAATGATAAGTTAGAATATAATGTCTCCAACAGTCTATGAATCCAACAGTTTTTATTTCCATTAGCCATTGACTCCAACAGTCATTGGCACCAACAGTCATTGGCTCCAACAGTCATTGGCTCCAACAGTCATTGCCTCCAACAGTCATTGGCTCCAACGGCCTTTTGCTTGATCAGCTCCAATGATATTTGGATAGAATGCTACGACTCTAAGAGACTATGAGGCTACAATTCTACGAGTGTACAAGACTCCTCCAACTACCTTCAAGTGTACAAAGCTCCAACTACTCCAGCAGCATTATGTTATAAGATTACATGACTGCTTGTTTACATAGCTACAAGTCAACGAGGCTACTTGGCTACGTAGCTACAAGTATACGAGGCTCCAAGACATCATGACTACGCGACTACGAGCCATGAGGTAACGAGACTACGTGACTACGGGTATTCAAGTTTACGAGACTGCGAGGCTACAGAGCTACGAAGCTTCTAGAACATAAGTTTACGAGACTGCGAGGATACAGGACTACAAGTCTACACGAGTACTTGACTACGATGCTACAAGTCTACATGGCTCCAATTGCGGCATCTGTCTTCGTCTGAATTTTCTATTTGGCTCCAACTGCTACAGCAGCATTATGTTATAATAGTGCAAGGCTACTTGACTACGAAGCTACAAGTCTACATGGCACCAATTGCGGCATCTGTCTTCGGCTGAATTTTTTCTTTGGCTCCAACCGCTACAGCATTATGTTATAATATTAAAAGGCTACTTGGTTACGAAGCTACACATCTACAAGGCTCCAATTATCGCATCTGTCTTCGTCGGCATTTTCTGTTTTGCTCCCACTGCTCCAACAGCATTATTTTATATGATTACATGGCTACTTTGTTACGTAGCTACAGGTCTACGAGGTTCCAATGCATCATGTTTACGAAGCTTCCAGAACTCAAGGTTACGAGACTGCGAGGCTACAGGACTACGAAGATTCCAGGACACGAGGCTACATGGCTACGAGACTACATGACTCTAACTGATTACAACAGCTCCATTCAGTGGTGAGAGTTAGGTTATCTAATGCAAAGCAAATTGATGCAAGTAGTTCTGGCTGTCATCAACAGATGTAGCCACGTGTTGTTTGCAGGTAAATATTAATTAGTTATTTTATGTGGGATGCGGGATGCTCACTAACGATCGCAAAAGAAGGAGGGCTTCTCTAGACAGCAAGGAGAAGGAAGTTCGTCTTACATGATAATGCTTCACTGATGTCTCATGGCATATTATTTGACTGAGTAATGGCTGTTTATTTCTTTAATTCCACCTGATAAAATTATTGCAAGTTTCAATTTATTAGCAGAAATTCACTAATTAAATGTAACTTTGAATAAAATGACATGTTTCATTAAGTAAATATCCTTCATGCAGAGATAGATTTCTCACAAATAATAAGCAGCAGTCGGAGAAAATCATTAGATGTCTATCCAGAAATAACCAGAAGCACTTGGAGAAAACCATCAAATTATTAACAAGAATAATCAGGAGCACACGGAGAAAACGTAATGACAAGATTAATCGGGAGCACACGTAGAAAACCATACACATATTGAAAAGAATATTCATGAGCAAACATAATGACAAGAATAATCGGGAGCACACGGAGAAAACCATTACACTTTTCTTTGATATCGAAAAAATACAGAAAAAATATTTAATAAATAACAAATAAATAAATAAAAAATTTAAAATTAAAAAAATACATAAACAAATTCTGCTAGCTTGTAAACTTCTCATTGATGAGCAAAGATAGAGTTCTAGTACAAGACAGAATCTGTTTATGTATTTTTTGTATTTTTTTGATTTTAAATTTTTTATTAATTTATTTGTTATTTATTAAATATTTTTTTCTGTTTTACGTTGAAAGACTAATATTATCTAAATACGTTTGGTGAGTCGAAGGACAGTTGTACTTTTCTTGATGATATCAGACAGGAAATAATAAATCAGCTTACTGATAACGTAGCAACAAACGGTCCATTAAAATATAACTTGTGGTTGGACTGTATATATGGAAAGCCATATCCGTTAGATGATAAAGTGAAGAACTGTGCATTCAAGACATCGGCTTCAGTAATTAACAGTTCTGACGATGTGAAGCAAACTGTTAAAAACGGTATCCAGAAAATCTGTCAAGAAGAGGAGAACTATGTCAGTAAAGGTTCTGGTTGGACCCTGTCTAGTATAAACCGATTGGAGCTAAGAATTAGTCATTTCACACCGATGCGGAACTAAATGATTGATTATAAATTTGCTAGCTTGCGTAAGTGATCCTGTAGTTAAATAGAAATTATGTAATAAATATTATGTTTGTAAAAGAACTTGCGGTGTTTAATTCCTCGAACCTGTTACTGTTGTGTTAAATTGATGTAATTATTAATTTTTTTGCATCATCCTTGATCGTACCAAGTTTCTTAGTCGATCTAATTAATCAGTATATTGATTGGAAATTTATTTAATGATTTCTGAACTTTTTCCCGAATCTCTAGATATATAATTACGAATTTTCCAAGATGGTGGTCTTGATGGCTTATAGGATGATGGTAGTAGAGGTTTTAAAGTCTCTTTAAGAATGTTGAACATGGTTTATTGAAATTATTATTTTTTTTTTCATAAAATTAAACATTATTGCATCGATCGGGTATCGAACCAAGGACAGGAGCGGATCGAATCGATCTGTAGAATGATGGCTAATTTTTTTGGTGAATTTTGGAATTTTTCCCGAATTCCTAGCTAAATAATTACACAATTCCAAGATGGCGACCAAATGACAAGATGGTGGGTGACACAGCAATAATAAATGATTACTGCACTCTAGCGGGTAAGGATTCAACTAACATGGCGTCAGCGCACTCTAGCAGGCGATAACATGATGATGGCTTCCAGCAGACGAAACAAGATGGCGGACATGACATCATACTTGTTGACCTTGTTATTGGTGGTAGGTTAGTCTGTAGGTGACTTTCGTGGAGGAAGGAACGGTCACCATTTTTATTTTTTTGCCCTCACCGGGTTCGAACCGAGGACTCCGAGCTCCATGTCGTTAATGTTTGTTTTAAAATATTTTTTATTAAAATTTTATTAATTGAATTTTTTATAAATTTTAAAATTGTTTTATTAAAATCGGATAATAAATTTAAAGATGGCGGGTGTAACGGAAATTGCAGAGGTGACGTCATAATCCATGATGACGTCAGAGGCTTGTCTGAGGCTGTAGACATGGATGCTTAAGCCTACATATGGACATTTCTAGCCGCTGGGATTTTCAAGGACTAAAACGGGAAATTTTCCCTCGAAACGGGAATTTTTTCCCTCGAAAACGGGAAATTTTTTCTTAAAACGGGAATTTTTGATTAATTTTGAGTCATTTTTGAGGAATTTTGAGGAATTTTTGCCGCCGTGACATCACAAATCCACGATGGCGGTCAACACCACAGACACCACACCCTGAACCCTGTGCCAGTTCCGGCTATTATATACTACTATTATGGAATAATAAAAACATTATAAAATAAATATACCCGGGTAATTCTCAGCCCTGTGCGAGAGCAAAATGATGACTGAGAACCGGATGTGAGAGGACAACTGGATGTCACGTGACACGTTTAATCCCCTTTTTCTTTTTTCTTTCGCTTCCGTCCGCCCATGTCCTACCGTCTTACGAGACATGCTGTAAATTGAAAAAAAAAAAAAAAATCTCGGTGCTAGGAGACACGACCGATATCGATCCACCAAGACGGCGCATTTCTCCCCCTTCCACCCTCTACCCGTTGCATGTGTCACGTAATACGAGACGTTTCCTTGCCAGATGACGCATGCAAAATAGGGTCACTAGATGAAAACCACAGAATGACTTCAGTGTCTACGTTGTAAAATTATTTTTAGTTTGTCATGTAGTTATTTCAAAATAAATCAAATTTGCATGATTTTACATATTACTCGAAAAAGATTTAAGCTACAGTATTCTCTTGAAATACAAAAATTCATAATTTTTTTCTCAATAAATTACGTGTTAAATTACACATTTCAATGAAGATGTAAAATTATTTAACAACGCAAGTTAAATTAATCATTGTTTTCTGTGTTGATCTGCAAAATGATCTTAAATATAAGTACACATGTGTGATTATAAAATATTATAATATACACCAGAATATATTTACCATAGTATTATGTACATGGGCGTCGGACACCTGGTGCTGGTGTATGGTGACGGTTGTGTCGAAAGCCACCATGGATTCTGACATCACGGTGGCCATATTTAATGATCTTAACCTTTGACCTTAACTTTAACCTTTGACCTTTTTTTCCAAAAATTAACCAAAATTTTCCACAATTTGTCAAAAATTCGCCAAAATATTTAGTTTACAGGAAAAAAATTTCGCCAAAAAAATCTCAAATAAGGTCCTATTTATACGGAAAAATTTCCTTTTTGAGGAAAAATTTCGTAATTTTATTCCAAAAAAAAGTCAACGAATTAAAAATGTCCTTAAAGAGACTTAAAGCCTTTATCGAAGAGAATCCAATAACCTTGAGGACATTTGACATAAATCAATAGGATTCCATGACAGCCGAGTTTATATAGTTACGTAACTGTAGCAACTTATGTTACGGCCGCCATGTTGAAAATCAGTATTTTTATGCTAAAAAATTAGTAAAAAATAATTAATTATAATAATTTTTATAAAAAACTTTTCGCCTTCTTGGAATATAATGTCACGGCCACCATCTTGGAAATTAATAATAATTTATCTAGAAAATCGGGAAAAAAAATTATGATTTATAAAAAATTAATTTATCAAATTTTAATAAATTTAAGATAAAAAACACATTTACATCATGGTACCTTCGGTTCGAACATGATGAGGGCAACATAAAAATGGCGACGGATCCTCCCTCCCCAGAAGCCACTGGCAGACTGAGCTACCACACTAATGCCAAGCTATATATATCGCCAGCTAGTATGATACCTACTTAAGAGATAGAGGACATCGCAAAAGCCACTATACTAAGGAAGAGTGTTCTGTATGATGTAAATAATTTTCCTTGTCTTGAAAGTGATTATGTTAATAGCTCTTCTGATCTCGACAAAGAACCTAAATTGAAGTTTGCTGACGGTTTAAGGAAGACTGGAACCATTGGAAGAATCTTCACTGTCAAAAGTGAGAATAAAATTCAAGCCCATCTCAAGTAGATCCCCCATACTTTGGAATAGTGATAGATGCTTATAAAAGGAAGCTTTTAGACGATGAAGAATCTTCGACGTCAAAGATTTCGAGTTCTTACAGTAATTCAGGTGAAGATGCTGGCTTCGATGGTGATGGCGACAGTGACTCTGAATCTGGTGACGCTTTCGAAGACTCTGCTGTAGCACCTAAGGCATGCAAGATCAAAGATTGTGATGAAACCCTGAAACGAAAACGATGGAAACGTGATAAAATAAATCTTTCCAATAGAGCTTACGTTGATAACTTGGTTAATAGTGATAGTAAAATTATTTATACTAAATAAGCAAGGAAAATTACACAAGAAGAGATTGATTATACATCATGGGAAGATCCTAACATATTGGTTGACAGGCTAAGACTTCTACATGCTTCTCTTTGTGCAGGAAACTATTCACTCAGACAATGGCCGTGAAAGCTTGCGATCATTATCAAGCGTACAAAAGGATTCGAACCCATTTTTTTTTTCAAACATCTCTTAAGAGGCTATTATTATTTCAGAATTTTTTTTACGTTTAACTGGAGTGTACATATCCCATACCAACTAAAATAAAATAGTGATCTGCTGTCCTCGGAATTCAGAGCTGGGTCCGCTACGAGGCTCATCGCTAGTTGCCGTTTCTCCGTGATGTTGACACGGGACTCACTTGGTGTTGGGTTGGGGGGGGGGGGAGATGAAATAGGGTGTGCTCTATTTACTTGAACTAGACAAACAACACTCCAAGCGCGAAGCGCACTCCTCTGCTGTTTGAACTCCGCGCTTTGTGGGTGACGAACCGGCGTGCATGTTTACCACCGGCGAGGGTGTTTAACAACAGTCGTTTGCAGCGGTCTCCGCTAATTAGCATAATTGATGCTCGTTCTCACACGCCAATTTTTATTCATTTCTTTCATTTTCGTCATTACTTCTTTTTTTTGACGTGATAACGTCTTATAAATCGATGAACGCCGGCTGCACGCACGAAAAAGTGTCACGTTCCGCCTGAGCTTAGCGTGCAAGAACCTGCCAACCACCGTGCGAGAAAATCTTCTATAATATCAAACAGGTTAAGGTGGGTTTTTTTAAACTAATAGTTCGTGATTATATTTAAACAAATTATTTCAATTAAATTTGCAAAAAAATGTAAATAATATTTGAAAATTAAAACGTATGACATTTTTCATCAATGTTTTCTTATGACGTTATCGAGTAAAATTATCGTCCGTAAACCGATTTTACAGACACCTCCCTTTTTTTAAAGGAGCTCTTTCTGAAATTTTAGCAGGGAATATTAGTTAAACAGCGAATATCTGTTGAAAATATCAAGGGCAGAACAAAAATAAGCAAAGAATGTGTAAATTTAAAATAATCCACATATTAGATACTTAAAAAATGTAACGACAAAAAGCAGAAAAAAATCAACTGGCGTGTGAGACAAAGCTTTAACTTATAAATAGGCAGGATTCAATTACAAGAAATAAATTGATTAATAAACGAATCCTTAACTCTGTAATGGATGCATCGGTCCTCGGAGAATAAAATCGGTTTCATCACACTTCACAAGATCATGTTAGTCGCTGGTAACTTAGCTTTAAAACCAATGTAGACTTTCTGTAGTAGAACAACTCCACGTGACGGTAGTGGTGCGAAATGGATACTGTAGTGTAAACCAAATGTAATTTTACACATTCAGTGATAGTGTAATTTGAATTTTTCGACGAGTAATTAGGAATAACACATAAGGTAAATCCGGGAGATATGACGCACCTTTTAATTTATGACTTTTAAAAATACAAAATTAATTATACCTTAACACAAACACCAGGTAAAAAAAGTTAGTAGTTTTTTCTATTCTTATTCTATTTTTCTATGCGCTTCTTAGGCCTATCCAAGTCCTTTGTTTATTTTTTCTCATCCTTTGCAGCAGTACGTTTTTTCGCAGATGTCCTGGAGCTCGGTTTGGTATGGGAGATACCACATGTAGCAATTTGGTTGGTGTCATATCTTGGCTGGGATGCAGGGAGCAGGAGAAGCAGGAAAAACAGTGGCTGTTGTTCTCGGTTTGAAAGCAGAAGATGTGGAAGGAGATTCATTGGATGTGGAAGGACGTTCAGTAAGTTCGCATATCGAATGAGACTGGGCAGTAGCAACACTTGCTCGAAGAGGTTGTGGGATACCATTGTCCTCCATAGGAAGAGGATCGGCATGACCACTTTCAAAGGAAGCATTACGTTCTTCAGGATGAAGCTGGTCAATTGGATCAGACTGTCGTAAATATGCATAATCTGGAATGGCTGACGGGTTCAGCGGTACTATCCCTGTAGCCCTGAATCCTGAAACACCATTTTCTACAGTAGCGACCCGAGACCAAGCACTTTTCAGGAGAACTCCGAAGTGGTGGAGTTCAATGCTGGCATGACTTAGCATCCAGTTATTACATGCATCTGCCCAATAGGCCTTCAATGGTTTGAAGAAGCTCCGATCAAGAGGCTGGAGGTAGTGTGTCGTGTGGCTTGGCAGATCCAGAATGGAAGTATCATTATAAACAGCGTTTTGAAGTATATATGGAGAGTTGATATGCGAACCGTGGCCATCCAAAAGAAGAAGACATTTCCCTGCATTCTTGCGTGGAATAAAGTGGTTTTCAAGCCAGTCCATGAATATGTACTCGTCTATGTATGCATATTTCTTCCTCATCGTTATGACTCCTCCAGGTGGCATACTTTCTTCCCAAATTGCTTTCTTGTTTACCCCTTTGAAAATGCAGTAGGGTGGTAAAAATGAGCCCTCAGCATTACAACATGCCACTACAGTTACTGTTTCGCCCCTTTCCTTTGCTTTTCTTACATGAACGTTTTTACTGCCTTGCTCAGCAGCAACATGTCCTGGCTCATTCGTTAATGATAAACCCGACTCATCCATGTTGTAGATGTTGCTTGGTTACAAAATAGATGATCTTTTGTCAAGGTTTTCTGCAGTAGCTCAAAGTAGTCTTTAACTTCCTCCTCGTTCATCCCTTCTGCACGATTGTTTGATATGCCTTGAGATTTTCTAACACATAAATCTGTGTTTCTCTTCATAAATGACTTGTACCAATCACAGCCTGCCAACCCCTTTTCCTGGTTGAATCTCTGTGCCTTATTCATTGAAACCGCTAAATTATATGCGATTATTCTAAGGTTTTTCCTAGTTGGAGCGAAGCATGCTGCCTGAAGCTTTTTTACATGGCTAGCAAGCTTCCCTTCAGCATCTTCCCCTAACAATGGAGGTTCACCAAGATTCCCTTTTACGAAACGTCCTGTGGTTAATCTAGTGTGCAGTGTTTTCTCTGTGATATTATTTTATCTCGCAGCTTGCCTTACTGATTTCTTTTCATCTCGTACCGCACTGATAGCCTTATCAAGGTCTTCCTGTGTCCATGCTGCCCTACTGCTTTTCCTAGGTCCATAGGTCGTAGGCATTTTCAATCATTGGAACTGGAAAGAGAGAGAAAGAATATAATTACTTACTAGTCCAAAACTTTTAAGTATTTGTACTTATTTTTAACAAAATTAAGAGAACTGTCTACTTTCTCACTTCTAAGACAATATATCTAATAATTTCTTAGCAGAAAGCAACCCGAGTAACGTAACCTAGAACTTACATAATATTGCAATTATGTAAGCACTGACAAACATACAGACGAAAAGCGTGGTAGCATTGTCTCTATTACTAGTACACGGTACACAAGTGTGTGGCTCACATCTGCTTAGCTGTCCGTGTAACCTTGACAGCCATAAGTTCGCTGCCGTGTCTATTACACACATGACTGTGACATATCATTGTCATGAGAACAATTTTTGTTTTAGGACGTTTTTATGCTTCGTCATATATGATTTTACTAATTATTGAGTAAGATCGGTAACTAGCATCAAATGACTATTCATTTATTATGCACTGCATTAAATAATATGATGTAAATATTGCGTTTGAATGTAATTTATGTTTTTAAATTAACATTTACGCACATGCGCATTATCTTATATTGTTTCAACTGTACAACAAATACCAAAACATTTAATTATATGCATTCTACTTTAAATATTTCCATTTTAAAATCGGCTTTTAGTAGGCATCATCATAAAATTCGATTTAAAGCAAGATAGGAGTTACGCAGATGATACCAAAACATTTTTGAGTACGTCGGGATGTTATTGCATATAGATATACCAAAGCAAAAAAAATATTATTTAAATTAGCACTGCGTCATATCTACCTTTCACTAAATACGTCGTATCTCCCAAAGCAGTGGGAGATATGACGCAATCCGTAAATGTGGTTTAAAATGGCGGAACTTGCACGAGGCGGTGTGAACACAAGATCAGCTCAATACTCTTCCGAACCACACACCACAACTTTCTTCAAATTACATAAATAGTGGATATAATATATTTGAGCTAGAGCACGACGAAACTTTCAGTACTTACCAATGGCGAATTCAGCAAGAAAGTGCTGTACTATTTTAAAAACAAACAGGAAATACTCGAAAACCCACACGTACACTCCCACAGACTAATGGAGACTGGTGCGCGCGATAACTGAGCGCCGGCTGTTTCCCTTCTATGGAATTCTGGGAATGCGTCATATCTCTCGCCGCGTCATATCTCCCGGATTTACCTTACGGTTTGTATAATTTTACATATTCACTGTGTAAAGTTACCACTATGTGATGTAGTTTTACACCAAATGTAGGATAATATTCTAAATTTTATGTGAAATATGCCTATGGACTTAAACTTTTGTTAGGCACTGTAGTGTTTACTGTGTTATTGTGCAATCCATTATTTAGTTTTATTGTTCAAGGTAAATAAATGAATACTGTGATGTCAGGAATGTATCAGTTTTAGTTGAGGCGGGATGATAAGTGTTACGGTCGCTGGCATTTCTAGCACGGTATCGCCTCTAAGCGCAAGGCTGTGAACAGACGCGCAGTTTTCTCGTAGTGCACAGAACAGCTGTGAAATTTTAGCGGTGACCGTTACTTCAGATAAGATGGAGAAATGAAGAAAAAGGTGTAATGCAGTAACCTTAAGTGCCTTCATGTCCAAAAATTACTCTCAAAACCCGCGTTTAAGCAGTTTTAAACGTCCTAGAAATACGGTTTAAAAATGAAATAACGACAAAAAAAACCACGCACCCACTCTCTGCGTATTTTTAAATGCTTTTCGTAAACAGACACCGCTCGGACATCTTGATTCAGATCGCGTGGCGTCCTCTGAATGTCAGCCCACTGTATGATTTTGTTTTAATTTTCCTAACCTAAATTTAAACTAAGTGTGTTGGGGAGGGTCCGGGTTAGGGAGGGAGACTAAGTGCGTCTCAGGCCGAAGCCCATACGCTCTAATCATCCAGGGTATTAGCCATGAAGGAGGGGTAGCATGCATCGTGTGCTAGGAGGGGGATTGACCAGCCATGGCAGCGATTGGCGCCAAGACTAACTCCCCTCACTCACTATACTAGACTAAAACTAGATAAGTTGAGCCCAGGTAAAACCTGCATAGACACAGGAAAAACCCTGGGCTCTGACATGCCGGATGCAAAATTTCATGCATTAATATCAAGCAGGTTGGTAACGGGAAACAGTGGGATGGTTCTGGAAGAAGAGTTGGACAGAGTAGAAAAGAGTCTACCATGCAGTGGTTGGGGGGGGGGGGGGGGGTTGGGGGCTTGGACATTGCTGTCCGCATTGGCTTGGGTGGCACTGGTTGTTTCGGGGGCGACTTTAGTCGTTTCCCGCCAGGCTGCCAGTCAGCCCACTTAAATTATGAAGAAAGAAAATTATTTGGTTAAATTATTTAAGCTGTAAGCTCACTGTATGGGAGCCCAAATAGGCGGGCTCATTAATTCGGAATGTTTTGTTCCAAAACATTTTGTCATCCTGCATCCTGCAATCGCTCGCTTTCAAATTATTTTCCGAGGTGTACTAAGGCCGTCAACCTTGCTAGCCAGGTCGTATTAGAGCGCTACCGTTTTTTTTTAAGTCCTCCCAGAGTTTATCGGTTTTCATTTCAGTACGTATAGTGTTTACCATTTTTTGATGTGTAACATCTTATCTCTCGATATACGGCATCTGGTGGGTGTAATTTCGTGAATGGAACGGAAGTCGCATGAAAAAAAATTTGTAACCACGGTGCTGCCATCTGTGACGAATGGCGCAAACCAATGTTCACAAAGACAAAGAATTTTTACAAGATGGCCAGTATTTGAATAAAAATTACTTGACTAAAATCATGTCTCTCAGCCAGGGTTTCGTATTTTTTCCAAGTATTTTCATTATTATCGGCGACGTGTCATTAAAACGTTTATAACTAAGGTCTACAAATGGAAATAATTGATAGTCGACGTAACTGCTCCAGCAGCGAATTCTAGCGGCGTGTGCGGAATCTACGTGTGTTTCGCGGCAGGAAATTTAGTTGAAAACACAATTTGCGCTTATTAATCGCACATGGCATTATTTTAAAGAATTTTACGTTAAACTTATTGTCCAATTTTCGTATTATAAGTGCATTTGCAACATGGGAACACATGAATTGGCTCGTTACCGAGGTTACATTCTACTCATCACTTGCGAGTTATAAATACAGACCTGAAAAATTCGCAGGTTCATATCGTGTTATGCTAAAATTATACCTTAGTGCTGTTTCTTGTCATTGGTTCACTGTTAATCTGGAGGACTGATGGCCAATTAGAGACCCTCACTCATAGAAGTGACGAATCACAGGCCACCCAGTCGAGACGGCTCACAAGTCAGCAGCCAATGAACAGTTGGCACTTGCCGGAGTGTGTAGAGGATATTGGAGTCTATCCTGGAGGTCGTTTAACCCACAACACTTGTTCACATGTTGTTTTCACACTATGAGGTTAGATTTCCGTAATGATTTTTCAAACAAGACCAACGTTCATCCTCAGTAACTAAATAAATTCGAGATTCTATGTCCTTCAGGATAGACTCAACGTACCTTTACATACTCTAGCAAATATCACCTTCCCATCAGTTGTTGACTTCTGTCCACTGTTAGTGAAATAACTAGCAAAAGCAACATAAAGATATGATTATTTTCAAATTTTGGCATATCAAAAATACGAATCCGAAATTTTTTCTGGAATCTATTAGCCTGTTTCTTTTATTTCTGTTATTACATGTTGTTTTAAATACAAATTTTCTTATGCATTTTTAATTTAACTCTTTAATAGCACCATTAAAACTGTATTTACTTTCGATAACCCGACAAAATAGCTAACATTTAGACTGAGTCTGAATTCGATCCACAAACATCGTCTGCAGGTTCATCAGGAAAAAAAAGGTTGAAAATAATTTTACGCCTTATGGTCTTAAAGGGCTTCCCAAGGCTTATGTTACACAATAATTTCATTATAAGTGATAGAGAAAGTATTTAAGATACAACACTAAGCGTCTGAGTAATTTGTATTTGAACAAAGTTCTAAAACCAGCACAACACTTGTCTCAGTCGTAAAATTGTTTCATTTGAAATAATTTGTTGTAAAACCTTTATTTTTCTCATTTCTTTGTGAGGTGTTACCAACCAAAATTATCTTAAATAAATTATTTTACGACGGCGACCAAATTTCGCGATTATTGTGGAACTTCATTCAGTTAAACATGAGCCAGACGCCCAGTGCTTCATCTCCAATACTTAGATACTGCAGCTGATGTTTGTAAGTCGAATTCAAACTCACTTGTATATAAACTATATATATACACAGATTTAGTTTCATCGCTCAAGTATATTATGGAAGTGCCAAGCAGCATCATTTTTGGAGTTATACTTTTTTATACGCGTTATAAGAGTGAATTTTTACGATGCGCATGCAAACATCAACGAAATTTTCAGAAGATGAAAAAAAAGGCTGCATACAAATAAAAATTATACATGTACCTATTATATATTATATTATCTGTTTGAGCTTGAATACTGATCGAAATCATTAAAAAAGAAATTTATTAATTGTGAATATTAGGTATAGGATTCTGGTTTGTAAACTTTTTGAAGTGTATTTATATAAGTGAGGTTATATTCCCATATGTATGATTTACATCAATTTTCAATATTAATTAAAATTTATATATTATTTTACTAAAATAAATAATTATTTTATACAAGAACACTGAGTTATATTTAAAAAAAAAAAAAAATTTTTGAGTGAAACTTTTACGTTACCAATAGTAGTTATAATATCACTTCAGTTCTTTCGTTATTTTATTTTTCCATTAATTATTTGCATTGCAAAATTTAAATTGGTTTTTTTTATAACGCCGAGTAACGCGCGTAGATAAGTACACGCACCCATATGTGTACACTGAGAGAAAGGTTTGTTTGCCTCAACAAAATATTTTTGTTAATTCAAACAAATATTTTCTAGTGAGAAAGATTCTGTTGACCAAAAAAAAAAAAGATTTTGTCAACTCAAATGTAGCCTATATCTGGTTAGATGTAAAAAAAATTATTTTTGTTACTTACCGAGTTTGGTTAAACTAACAAAATATTTTGTTCCACCAAGTAAATATTTATTTCGCCGTGTATAAACAAATATTTGTTTGATTCAAACAAATATATTTTTTTTTTCGTTGAGTGCACGGTATGGTGATTACGGAACGGAGAGCTGTGTGTGTGTTTGTCGCAGGTGCGCGCCGTGCCCCGAGCAGTGCGACTCGTGCGTCGGCGCGGGCGCGTGCATGGCGCGCACGGACCGCCTGCTGCGCTCCGCCGTGCTGGGCGCGCAGCTGCTCTGCATGTGCGGCACGGCCGCGCTCGCCCTGGTCGTCTTCAAGCAGCGCAAGTGCAAGGTAGCCCGCTCCCGTGCACGATACTGCGTGACCATTAAGGGCTCCGCCTACCTGGGCACACATACGGTGTGCAGAGCTTCAGGAAAAACAACGCGATTTCAAAACTACTCAAGATATCCGAGTGGGGCCTATTTACGAATAGCATTTAAGAGTTCGCTGAGGACCGAAAAGTACTTTTAATTTCGGATTAAGTTTATAAACTGTATTTTTAGAAGCTTTAAAATGCCTAAAACGCGTGTTTTCAGAGTAATTTTTAGGCATAAAACAATCAGTACAGATTCTTGAAAGCACTTAAGGGGCTTGCATAACACCTTTATCTTCATTTCTCCGCCATATAATGTTACGGTCACCGCTCAAATTTCACAGTTATCCTGTGCTGACGAGAAGACTGCGCGCCAGTTCAGAGACTTGCGCTTGGAGGCTATACCGCGCTGGAAGCACCAGCGAGCGTCGCGCTTATCATCCCGCCTCACTAGCACACATACACCCCTGACGAGGCGGGCCCCTTAAGGGGAAGCCTTCTTTTCACAGACGAGAGAGCCAAACGACCGATCGTTACGGACCTGAAAAATTCGCTGTTTCGATGACCTCCAGGGTAGTCTACACAGTCCTCTGTACACTCGGGCAAATAACGCCAGTTCATTGGCTGCTATCTTGTGAGTGGTCTCAACTGGTGTTTGCCCGAGATTCGTCACTTCTTTGGTTGAGGGTTTCTCATTGGCCCAGCGTCGCCCAGACGAACAGTGAGCCAATAGCAAGAGCAGCTTAAAGGTATACGTGTATGAATTTCAGACTATCGCGAAATGAATCTGCGAATTTTTCCGGTCTCTACCGATCATGCATGTTCGGTTTTTTTTGTTCATTGTAAATAAATATGGCGGTGTTGATAAAAGGATACTAATGGTCGATTAGGTTAGGTTAGCTACATTATAAATACTTTAAAACATTGTGGACGGTTGATTTGGTTAGGATAACTACATTAAGATACGGGAAAAAAGCATGAACTTCGGGGGCAACTTTGGGTTTTGGCTCTCTCGTCTGTGAAAAGAAGGATTCCCCCGTTAAGGAGCCCGCCTCGTCAGGGGTGTATGTGTGTTGGTGAGACGGGATGATAAGTGCGACGCTCGCTAGTGCTTCTAGCGCGGTGTCTCCTCTGGACTGGCGCGCAGTCTTCTCGTTGTGCATATGAGCGTGTACCGTAACATTATATGGCCCAGAAATGAAGATAAAGGTGTAATGCATGTCCCTTAAGTGCTTTCAATAATCTGTACCGGTTGTTTTACACCTAAAAATTACTCTGAAAACATGCGTTTAAGCCATTTTAACGCTTCTAAAAATACAGTTTAAAAACTTAACCCAAAATCTAAAATTACTTTTCAGCCCTAGGCAAACTCTTAAATGCTTTTCGTAAGCAGGCCCCACTCGGATATCTAGAGTAGTGTGGTAATCGCGTTGTTTTTCCTGAAGCTCTACACACCGTATGTGTGTCCGGGTAGGTTATAAACGTTGTAGAGAGTTTGTTCAAGGTTACCGTTAAGCGCATGCACGAGTACTGCTTTTTTTTTCCTCGCTTGCAGAGCCACCTACTCAAAATGGCTACTCCTGAGCGTAATTTCTACAATTTTTTTTTTTTTTGCACAACGATAGAGCCCCTCCCTTTTGCACGAGAGTGGTTGAATGTCAAAGTCCCTGACCGTTGGATTAATCGTAATGGTCGAGACGACAGAGCTCTTCTTCGCTGGCCTCCAAGTTCACCTGATATAATGCCATGCGATTTTTTTCCCCCTTTTGGGGCTTTATAAAAGATCGTGTCTAAGTCTACCTAATTAATTGCGAGAGTAGAGACACAGAGTCGAAGAAGCTATTGCTTCCAGATTTTTTTAACGAGAGTGTGGGAAAAATTATTTGTTTTTAAATTGAATGTGTGCCGTATTACTAAAGGTGCACATAATGAACATTTATAAATCAATACTAGGTTAATTGAACTTCAATTTCATGAATGATTGGTTTTAAATTGTGTTAATTAAACTGTTATAATATACCATTTATACTGGGACATTCTTTTATGGACACTCTGTATTAACTGTTTAACGTATGTAAACATGACGGCAAGTGTTTTTTAAAAAAATTCCTGGTCAAAATCAGCTCTAAAGCCGAGATTAAGTATTTTTTTCAAGACATTTTGCCTATGTCTGAGTTGTTTCTTTAAATATTTTATAATTTCGGTCTGTTAGCAAACTGATTCCCTTAGTAGATGTAGCTGCTTCCGGCAGCGAATTCTAACGGTGGGTGCGGAAACAACGTGTTGTTGAAGACATAATTTGGTATGTTTATCACGCTCGGTCATTATTTTAATGAATTCTACGTAAAATGTAGTGTCGGAGTTACGTTTTATAACCGTATTTGCAACACGGGAACACATGAATTTGCTCTTTACCGAAGTTAGATGTTACTCATATCTGGCGGGTACTGAAAGACTCGCTGATATTTTATTTTATTTCTTTTTTTGACGTGACAACGTCTAATAAATCGATGAACGCCGGCTGCACGCACGAAAAAGTGTCCCACTACGGATGTCCCACTACGGATGTGTTCTGTTTGCTCATTGTACGCATGCGTGGCATCTCTCTTCATGCTCATTGTACGCATGCGTGGCATCTCTCTTCCACTCGATTGGAACAACCATCGATTTGACTTTTCAATCATATTTTCGTCGTTTGAATTATTAATATTATGTAATTTAACGATCGTCCACCGATTTTCAGCATAATCGGTACGGTTATTTAAAATTAATGTTGAAAATTCAAATACGTTTTGAACCAACAATGGTGTTTTACAGTTACACATAATAATTCATATTATAACCGGGATCTTTTGCACAATGTTTTAAAAAATATTGTAACACATTATAAATAAGTTTGGTGTATTTGGGATGCGTATTTGTTATAAAATCGTGTTAATATTATACCCTCACCGTGAACAAAGTTTTTATAAATATATATATATATATATAACATTTGAAACTACGTTATTTTAGTATGGCCTCGTGGGCGTGGTTAACGTACCTTTCTCTTAAAGAAAAGGTTGTCGGTTCGAAACCCGGCAGCTGCGAAGCTTTTTTTGCACTTGTAAAAATTAATATGGCGCACGCAACATTTCAAAAGTAATAAATATATTTGAATTAATGAATGCAAATAAAAGTAAATTTATTAATTCAATTGCACATTTCATTTCACTCCTTTGTATCCATACAAAATAGTGATAATTCAATAAAAATGATTCAATTTTATTCATAAATCTATGCAGAGGTAGATTTTATCATGCAAAAGATTGAAAAATTAAAAAAAAAATTCTTCCTCAAATAATATAATATTTTTAATGCCTAAATGGTTTGGTTGCAAAAACCTATTACGGCTCAGTCTCAGGCCGAATATGATATTTCATTTTCTTCTGGATCAATCATTTCATCAATGTTTTGTTATGACGTTGTCACGTTAAACTATCGTCCGTAAACCGACTTTACAGACAACCAATTTTTGTATTTGAGTTCTGATTCGGATAATTTTAACTTCATACCTCTCTTGCATTGGTACTGTCACAAATATTTCACCAGAATTTCACTAACTGTAGTATAGTGGGTGCAAAAGGTCACATAGTTGTTCGAAATTATTATCACTTGCACGAAATTTTACATTCATTATATTACATAATTGAACCATCATTTTAGATAATTATTGTGACATAACAAATTCAAGGAGATATAAGTTAAAATTTTCAATAAAATAAATAAAATATCAAAATAAAATAATAATATGGCATGTGAGAACATCTATTAAGGTGAATTAGGCTTCGCCATCTTACAAATTCAAATATTTTGATACAGCTTGCAATAAAGCATCCGTGCAAAATTTTTTGATATGGCATGGCATAGAACTTAGCTTTGGCTACTTGTTGAAGTCAAATCATGTGAACAGATGTGATTATCGTGGTATTTGTAGTCGCCCGAGATTACAGACTAGAGCCTCTTAATAAATATGTATTTGCAATAAGGTAGAAGGTTTGCGAGACATGATTTATACCTTAACATGCAAATTTCGGGTTTAATTGTTCAACTATATAGTTAGCTAAAATATATAAAAAATTCAAGATGACGGGGGCCAGTTCCTCTTAAAACTCTGCAGTATAGCTGGGCCGAACGGCACACTTCTAAAGAGACAACGGCGAGGCTGATAAAGTCTCAGGGCTCAGGACACAGCCAACTGTCTGGTCAGCTGAGCGAGGTACGGGGCTGAGGCGGTGACTATGCTGGGTTGGTGGCCCCAGCCACTGGTCATTGCCGAAGCTCTAATACCCTCCCGAAGGGAGCGATCCCTAACAGTTCTGTTTTAAATAAGAAGCTCTGGAATGTTAATGAAAAGCGAACTGGAATGCTACTCCCATCCTACCCTGATAGGGCGCATATGTGGAAGGGGAACTTGAGAATGCCGGCCGTAAGGTCGGAACAATCTGTCAAGATACATCCTGCTGGGCTGCCTCTAGGGCTGTAGTGTCAGCCAGTGCGAATGGACCATATCTTCCTTCCCTTCTGGCCAATGGGGAAGCTGTACTTCAAGGACGAGCGAATATTAAGTATACACAATATTACACTAATATTGATTCTGATCCGAGATCTTCTTGAACAAGTGTATTAATGTGATGATCGATATGAAAATTCAAAGAGACGGAAATATAACTCTGCCCTCAAATATGAAATTTGGCTGTGAGGGCGGGGCTTAGGATTTTCTACGAGTGCTGATTGGTGTATACCGGGAGAGTTACGGGTCACTGAGATACAATGTGCGGGGAGTATACATGAGTCTGGATACTGCCTCGAAGAGGCGTAAATGACATGTTTGACCTTCGAAGGGACGAAACTGTTTGGTATTTGATTCGGTTCTGGGGCCAGAAGCGTCAATTTCGACTGAAGGGAATTAATTATCTCGGCATTCGGAGGGCACTTAGATATTTTTATTTACTGAATCGTAAGCTCATCCGCTATTTTTGATTAAATACTAATAGTAAATGAGGAATTATTATGTTAAACTATAAATAAATTGAACCTCCGGCAGCAAAGTTTAACGAGAGGCCATTCAACTGTTGTTTCATTTGTTTAATTCGCAACCACGTCTTGTAATATTACCCTCAGCCTAGCTGGAGCAAGAACGTAACAACCGACATTAAGCGAAAAGAGCGGGTTACAACATATCTCGGGGAAGCATAAAATGACTCATTCACTTTATCCTCCCTACAATCGTGTATTTGGCCTCATTTACCCGGTGTTCAGATATCTTTAAAAAAAAAAAAAAAAAAAAAAAACGGACTACACGCATAAACAAAATATCCCAAAGGACAAAACAAAATAACATTATTAGGTTGCGTACTTCACTGAAGCAGTTTTAAACTATTGGATCCTTTAATTTCAAAGCTGCATATAGCGAGGAACCTTAAAGAGAAAGGACTTCCGAATTTTTTCGATTCTAAAAACACCTAGTGCAACAACAACAAAAAAATCATTTTTTCGGCAGTAATTGTTTTCGCATTTAACATTTCACCACACAGTAGTTAAGGTAATTTTCAAATTTTACAGCTTTAAGTTAATTATTTTCCAGTAACAGACAAACATAAAAATACGTACGAATTTTGCCTGCAATGTTTCCGATCTCAATGTGAAGATGGTAGCACTCGTCAACAAAAATTGGGGAACATGCTTACGCATGCTTTGGTTAGTTGGGTCTAGATCTAGTAAAAAAACATTTCAAACCGCAATTCGCAGATTTTTGCCATGTCAACTGCTGAGGTGTGAGCTGGTACATTCTTTTGAATAAACAAAATTTTTTTTTCTGAAAATTACGTATGCAACAGTTGGTGGCTAAGAAACAGACATTTGTTATATTTTTCACTAATAGGTATCACAGTAAGCATCCGAAAAGCCACAATGATGCATCCATGCGACCAAGCTGATCATCATTCTTTTACGACACGTTAGGATTATTCGAACTATTCGGAAGGACAATAAAAATTATTGATATAATCCAAAATAATTCACTTTTTAATAAATCCGTTAGTCTATACGTATGATCATTAAAAAAAGAGAGATTTATGGAAACAGCCATAAACCTAGGAATTCAATAGAGAACCTAGCGTTAAAAATAAAAAAAAACGAAGTAACAAATTCACAATTCACATTCGCAGTTATTTGTTAACATCGGGGTTGGAGTAAAGCCAAAATAAAATAGTAGGGACGGGTTTGAAGCCAGGAAATGAATGTTAGATTTTCCGTCCTATTCAAGAGGCCAAGTTGTTTTTTGTCTAAATAAAGAATTGAGTGGATCTTATGCTCATAATATTTTAAAGAGCAAATTTACTGTCATTGCCCAGGAACAGCGCGGTTTGCTTGGCTTTGCTTTCACTAGCACACACTCCATCGGAATTCTTTCAATATCTTTGCATATAAGACCACGAATGTAAGACGTTAAGGACTGTACACATATGCTGTGTCAATTATAGAATTTATAAAGTGAACGACCCCCATTCTCTTTTCCCATGAGATATCCCAACAATTTTTTTTTCCTTCATAATATATTCGAAAGCTCGTTACTTGCTGATGTGTTTTGGACAACTTTATTTAACAATACTTACTCAATCATAACATTTTTAAAATTATTTTACTGAGTTTTCTTGAACCATTAATCAATTTTATATCGTTAAATTAAATTCTAACCAATTGCTGATCAGAGCGAATTCAACTTTATAAAAAAAAACATACTCAATAAAAGTTTATAGCAATTTCCAGGATTAGAACGATAAAGACTTGTCCACAAAAACCAAACAAAGTAAGAAAAAACACGAGGGACAAAATAAAGATATTAAAATGGACAAACAAAAATACATCAAATTTAACACAACATGATATCATACAAATAGGGCAAAACAAAAATAAAACAACAAAATATGACAACGGAGAAAGCAACTTCCTCTCACTCCCTGTTGTCAGATTTTCATACATTTCTTCGTTACTTTATTTAATTTGAAGTGATTATTTAGCAGCTACACCAGAGCCCTGATTGTGGTCGTTTATTGCCACTGTTTCTGATAACCTCGTTTCCCCAATGAGTGAAGCCCAACTTTCATACTGTGTTCTGTGACCTCATTTTGGTGTACCTTTGGTCACATCATAAGTTGAGACAAAAGTTTTTTGATAATATTTAGAAGGTTCAAGTAACATCGAACGGAATTAATTTTTTGCTTGCTAAGGAAGTTACGAAATTATTTGCGAATGGAACCGTATTTCTTCCACCCATTGCAATCATGGTTGGTCGTATCAGAAATTTTTCTAAATTCTAGTTTTATATAATAATAAAAAATTTTAAAATTAATTTTAACGGATTTTATAGGTGCTTTCTAAGTGAGTTATGAATTTTATTTTCCTTCAATCCCTCACCGCAAACTTGTCGCTGTCATCAAATTATTTCATTAAACTAATTCCCTGTGAAGCCACTATTTCCCATTATTTATTGTTGTGATTTATAAAGTCAGCCATTATGATGTCATGGCAGCCATCTTGTATCCGTCATCATGTTTTCGCCTGCAAGAGTTTGCTGTCCTCATATTAGTTTATTTTTTACCTACTAGATAGAAATTGCAATTTTTATTACCAGACAGTCTTTGCATCTGCCATCTCGTCGGCCATATTGGAAGCCATCTTGAAATTCTATAATTAATAAGCTTGAAATACTAATCCTTATTACAAAACTCACTTTTATTATCAACTAATTGTTTTCTTCCATATGCCTATACAAACACGTAGCTCAATAATAAGTGCCCCTGATTCGTAGCAAATCTAGCATTCCGGGTGTTCTGCATGATGCATGCCTTCCAAGTGTCGAAGCTTTTCGTTCTCAATTTTAGATTAGCATTGATTGAAAACGGCGGTGTTCAAGGTAATATTCACATGGTGAAATTTTTTTTAGTTTGGTTCACTTTGACAATATAAATTTGCTAAGTGCTCCAATTTAAAATCTTCCTTATTATATAATACACCATTTGTTCCTACTCCAAAGGAGTATACAAGACTTTGAAGGCACTTTAGACCATAATTAATATTATATTTAACTGATGGTCGCTACGGGCGTGTTGCTGATCCTAAATTAATGTCTGGTCCAAGGTTCCCGCTCAGCATTACGCTGTGTTCATGGGACTTCTCAGCCATACATGCGCGCGAAATTCAAATTTGAGCTCTATTGTTCGCACCTCTTACTTTGCAGGATAACATCTCCAGAAATATGTTCCTTGACGAATAAAAGAACGCGTGTAACTCAGTACACGCGATAGAAGTGAAACTTGTTTGTAAATCCAAACTTTGACACGTAAATGTTCTCTTTGTATCTCTTTGGCGTCAGAAACGTTTCGAAACATTGTTTTACAAAAAATTTGCATTAAAGTTCAGCCTTGAAATTTTACTCCCATCGTACCCAAAGAAGTTTCAATTCCAAAATTATAGTGTTGTGGCATTACCTGGCATCCATTAAATTTTTCCCCAACCATTTGCTTACAACCTAAATATAAAATACAATTTATATAAAAAATAAAATATCTAAATTTTTATAGATGAAAGGGATAGTTTGTCTGGATGTCTGTAGTTTGAGTAGCGTGGGGATGACAAAGCCCAGAGCAATGGATTGTGGGGCTCCATTTGCACTTTTTCAAAATTCGATGTAGTTCAATTTTTTTAAATCTAATTTCTTTTAAAGATTTCCAACAGATTTTTTTTTCGATAACCTCCTGAAAAGGCCGTTGCATCGTTGATGATTTCTTCGTCTCCTGGCAACAGCTATTACATTTTTTTAAATGTTTTATTCAATTCAGGTTCTAAAACCAGTTTTTCCTGTAATCACCTTTGCCATCTTATTCACATAGTAACTATTCGTTGAATAAATGCGAATTTGAGGGCCTTTAAAAATGGTTTAATCCAAGATTAATTATATTTATTCCGGTTATCTTAGATCTGACGGTATTTTATTCATAAGTTTATTTCCATAATTCTGTGATTGTTGCGTAAAAGTGGTTAAGTCCAAAATAATAGTTTTGAGAAAATCGCGATTGAAAATTATCAGGTTTCTTGAAGTCAGTTTTTTTAGCTTTATTAACTGCTTTAGAACTTTGGAAACTCATTAATTGTTTTAAAATAATGTCTCTAATCTCCCTCATCAATTTTCGCGAACTTGCCTGTGATAATAGTTCATTTTTAACCATTTGTGACTTAACTCCCTTTACGCAACAAGCACAGAATTATTTTCCTTGGTTGGATGTGCAGCAGTGGTGGCCCTGGAGGAGGGGCAGACACAATGAGCTAAGCGCGGGAACACGAGCTGGTCATATATAACGTTGAGTTGATATTGTTTTCTTTTTGACGTGACAATTTCTAATAAATCGATGAACGCCGGCTGCACGCACGAAAAAGTGTCCCGTTACGCTCATTGTTCCGTTACGCTGTGTTCTGTTACGCTGTCGGCGAGTGCAGTAATAATAGGTTATGTTATAATTGACTAAAAAATTATGGTGATTCATATAATTGATGATAGATATTTGATTACAGTATATTTATATGAAAACTTGTTCATAATTATATTTAAACTTTATATCTAAACGCCAGTTTTTTTTAATTAATTACAAGTCATCTACACGTGAACTGTTTCGTCGACGGTTTACAAAGTGAAGTGAAAAGTTAATGTGGTTTTCATTGCTTATTACAACAACAATTTCGGCAATAAAGGTTAATTATTCTTGCATTTTAAAAATCTGATTACTAGTATAATTTCAAGTATTTATTCTTTTATTATTAAAATAAAAATGAGTCAATTTTATTCATAAAAGTATGCAATCATTTCATCAATGTTTTGTTATGTCGTTGTCACGTTAAACTATTGTCCGTAAACCGACTTTACAGACAACCAATATTTTATTTTTGTGTTTATGGACTATGAAATGAAAACCTAGGTGGAGAATTTACGGAAGTCAAACGACTTAAAAAAAAAATCACAAATGTTTGTTTCAGACCATCGCCTCTGGGATGTGGACAATCCTGGAGATGATCCTGTTCGGCATCATGTTGTTGTACGCCACGGTGAGTCCTCGCGCAGGGCGCTGGTCCAGACACGCACGCCAGGGCTCTCCGGGAAGGAAGCTCTGTTAGGTCTTTTGGAAAAACAACTCGTGAGAAAACTCTTAGTTTACCGCAGCTCTATTTTACGATTTTTCGTAATAGCCATTCAGTTCCAAGCACTTTTCGAATAGCTACACTAGTTTCTTTAACACCTCTGCACTGAAGTTCGCCGCCTGGAAATTAAACCACTTAAAAATCATAATTTTGTAATTTTTTCTGTAATTGTTGACCCACGTTTCATTAAAAAAAATGATGATGGCCTTTTCGTCCCAAAAAAAACCGTAGCTATTATCTTTCGGTTTGAATGCGGAGATCGCTTAAACGGTTTTTAGAGATGTTTACTAAGCGCCTGAACTTAGGCTACACGCATTGCGTATTCGAAGCCCATGATGCTTATGGCCAAGGCGTCCGTTCCATTTTCAGGCTGCGAAATTCCATGCAGAAACTTGTGCAGCGTTACTAGAATTGTTTGGAACTGAATGGGGAAGAAGGTGGATAGGATACCGAAGTGAGTGTAATTCTGAAGTGTGGGCTCGTTTCTCTGTGGAAGTAGTTCGAACGCTGCTGTCAATCCGTCGATAAATCTCCAGTGACGGGCGTTCTGAGTCGCTTCAAGTTTCGCGGCGTGTCCAATTCAAAATTTGACATATCGCCAACGTCGATGGGTCGGCATTATCCAACAAAAATCGATTATTCATTAGAAATATCTCTATGCCACGCAGAAGACAACATTCCACACGGCCAGCACAAAATGTTTTTAGATCGACCTATGATTAAGTCACAGGAGTTTCGTCGAAACGTGAACACGTATTCTACATCATCAATTGCACCCTGCAAAAAACACATTACTCATGAAAAGAAACGAACAAACCACGATTAAGTATTTTATCATTGCTGGTTAAGTATTTAATATGATTGATTTATTTAAACATTAAAATTTTATTTAGTTTACAAGAATACGACTTGTAGCACCAACCCCTTTTTGCGGTAATTTTAGCCGAATCCGTTATCAACAATTTTTTTAATAATTTTTTTTATTCAGAACTAGTATTTTTAACTTATAAAACAAAATATTTTTTGGGCAACCATTGAAGTTGAAGTAACTCATATAAAAAAGTTGCCATTGCAAAGAAAACCTTTTTTATGCATATGGTATATATCCGACTTTTTGAATTTTTAGTTCGATATTAGCGACCAACCACGGCTTCGCACGGAAACAATCTTCTAGTGTGACGTCGTTTGGATTTAAAAAGTAAGTTCTTCTAAGTATTAAGTTCTCGCTAGTGTCTGGTGTTTTCAAAAATGAAATGCCTACTAACAAGTACTGTCCATGACTGATTTAATTGGAGTACCGTGTCGTTCAAAATAGCTTCGCAAAAAAATCTTTATTTATGTACCATTTTTGAAAGTAAAAAATGTGTACGGTAAGCCATCCATAGAAGATAGATATAAGATATCGCCTACCTAAAATTCTGTACATTAATTTGAATTATCAGTCACGTATAAGTCAGCGTAAGCCTTTAAAGCATCCTAAAAGTGTCTTTTTATGACTTGATTAAAAACATTACGATTTATTTACTATCTTTAAATTTAATATGAATTAATCATACACAATGACATTTTGGAATAAATTCTTTAAATGGTGGTGAAAACCGCATCAAAATCCGTTATGTAGTTTAGAAGAAGTAAGCGAACAAAGAGATAGACGCCGATAGCGACTCTGTTTTATACTATTTAGAAGAAAATTTGTTACATATGTGTTAGGAACATGACATATTTATTTTTCTAACCGAAGCTCAAAATAACGGTTAGTTTTACGAGGATCACTACTTGCGATTAATTTCCCCACTGAAGCCAAAGTTTTGTACCATGTTTTCTTTCTGTTTTCCTCGTCGAATAAAAAAAGGAGGAAAAAAAACATATTTTTCACTTCTTGTTATACGGAATATTCCGTGTTTTCAGTTCGTATCACTTGACGATACTGGAGCATTGTTACAGCCGTTTAATTGTTATTTTTGCGCAAACATAAATTAAATATTTGTATGAATAAATTTGATTCAATAATTCTCTATTAGATCTGCGAGTGTATGAATAGTATTGTTACGATTATAATGTGGGGGAACTGAGTTCGTAAGAGATAGCCCAATTATGTTTCATCACAGTTTTATAAATTACTAATAATTATATTACTAATAAATAATTTTACTTAAAAATGACTGATCACCAATCACTTCCACTTTAAGATGTTTATTCGTAAGTCACTCAATGTCTGTCGTACCGCAGTTTGCACTCCTCAATGGAGCTGGGCCCGACAGTGGTTCGCCCCTTACCTCGCACCCGTCAACAGACACAATATCGCGCCCCTTAGTCGCACTCTCACGGTCCCGTCGCTCCGCGTCGCGCCACTCTAGAGGGGGTCTCTCACCCTCTCCGCCGATGTCGTACTTCCCTTCACTCGGGGAACTCTCCATACTCTCGCACTCCCGCGGTGGCCGGCGTCGTCGCTTATATCCCCGCGGTGTCCTTCTCGAAGAGACGAGAGCGGCTGTGACGTGTCGCGTCATACCAGGCCGACCGGACGGCCGAAAAGTCCAGATAGTTGGCGTTTATTCGCGCCACTCCGCGCAGTGGCCTCGAGAAACCCGTGACAACAGTCCGAGGCGTGAAGTATAGTAGGGTGCGGAGGGGGTGGGTATCACGCGTGGCATGCGTGACGTCAGCTCCCGTGCGGGGTCACTGGCCAGACTCGCTGGAAGGTCCGCTCATGTCTCAGGTACCTGGCGGGCGTCGCGGCATTGCCTCCTAGCACTCATGTGACAGTGTGCATGCAATATAACACTACCAAGAACATTCGTAGCTCATAACTACCTAAGCCATGATATTATATTCTATTGCTAATGCCATCGGTTCTATTTCTGTCATGTCACCATTACCCTTAGGCTTATGTTGGCAGTATCCAATTGTAAAAAAATAATAATAATTTAATTGCGTACTGAGAAGCTGACCTGTAAGTGTTTGTGGCTACGAAATGTCGTGGCAGCCGTCATAACCAATGGAAACCGGAAAAAAAATTACAAATTCATTTCGTTCATATGCTAAAACTAAAATAATTGTACATTTGTGCTGCTCCCGCTATTGGTTAACTGTTAATCTCTAGGACTCTGAGCTAATAAGAGATATTCAATAAAAGCAATATCGAATCAAAAATTAAACAGATGCGATGTCTCACACCAGCATCAAATAAACAGGTGACATTTGTCGGAGTGTGCATAGGATCTTGGGAGTCCATACTGGATTTGCCAATTTTTAGTCTGTAGTCAAAAAAAATTAAATCCGTATTTTTCATAATGCTTATAGTATATATATAAAAAAAATCAAGATTGACTCTGATTTTATCAGACAAAATAAATACACTGTACTATGTTTTGAAGATAAATGAACTTCCACCGTGGCTTCTGATGGCAGGTCGTGGTGCGTTTCTTCGACCCGTCAGCGGAGCAGTGCCTCTTGGAGCCGTGGTGTCGCGAGCTGGGCTTCGTGCTCTGCTACGGCGCCATCATCCTCAAGCTGTACAGGTGAGGCCAGTAACTATCCTCTAGCTGCACAGGTGAGGCCAGTCACGGTCCTCTAGCTGTACAGGTAAGGACAGTCGCGACCCTCAGGCTGTACAGGTGAGGCCAGTCAAAATCCTCAATCTGTACAGGTGAGACCAGTCACAATACTCAAGCTGTACAGGTGAGGCCAGACACAATCCTCAAGCTGTACAGGTGAGACCAGTCATAATCCTCAAGCTGTACAGGTGGGACCAGTCATAATCCTCAAGCTGTACAGGTGAGGCCAGTCACGATTCTCTAGCTGTACAGGTGAGGCCAGTCATAATCCTCAAGCTGAGGTGAGGCCAGTCACGATCCTCTAGCTGTACAAGTGAGGCCAGTCACGATCCTCTAGCTGTACAGGTGAGGCCCATCACGATCCACTAGCTGTACAGGTGAGGCCAGTCACGATCCTCTAGCTGTACAGGTGAAGCCACTCACAATCCTCAAGCTGTACAGGTGAGACCAGTCATAATCCTCTAGCTGTACAGGTGAGGCCAGTCACAATTCTCTAGCTGTACGGGTGAGGCTAGTCACAATTCTCAAGCTGTACAGGTGAGGCCAGTCACAATCCTCAAGCTGTACAATGAGGCCGGCGCTTGGGCGCGAGTTGAAGAAACGAAGCTAGTTATTATCCTTATGTCAAAACGACTCTCCTGTACGAGTTGTACAGTTGAGGCCAGTCACAAACCTAAAGTTGTACAGGTGATGCCGGCGCTGTGCGCGAGTTGTCATTGGAAACGACCACCACATTTCCAAGTCGACGAACACTGATAGGTGGAATTGGAGTTAGCTTACCTTCACCATGTGACTTTTGCTTCTTCCAGCATGTATCGTAAACTGTAAAGTTGTTTTTAAGACGCAACTGTTTTAAAAATTTAAATTTTTTAAACGCTATGGTTATAAACAAAATTTGTCGAATAAATATGCCATATAATCTTTAAATATACATCCTGTTAAATATTATAGTAGATTTCAGGATTTTCTAAATAAGGAATGCGATTCAAATAAATGAAGCTTTCTATGTAGTTTCAAATAACCGTATCATCGTAGAAACTACGTCAAAGTTTGACCAATAAGCTATATCCAGTGTTAGTTTGGCTTTATAAACTCAATTGACAACCACCCACCCCCCCCCCCACCCCCCATTTTTCCGGACGGGTAGTGGTCTTGTTATAATGCCGAGGAAAATATGACAAGCCATATTTTATAAGTTATAAAAAGTTTCAAAGGTTTTGTTAATACTTCGAGACAACCTAGACAGTTCGTGTTGAAAGCAAGATAAATTTAATACCTATGAGATTACAAAAAATATCAGTGAATTTACGAGTATCTCCGGATAATTTATAGCCAGTATTGTTGGTAAACTCATGGTGAAATGTGTATTGTGATCGCCTGCTTTTATTTCTTTTTCACTTTTTTATTCGATTTCTCCAAGGGAAAGTTTTACCTGGTTAACCGAACATCAAGCTGTTCCGAGTTGCGTCCTTGCCTATGTGGGCACACATACTGAGTGCAGAGATCCAGAAAAATAACCACGCGATTTGAAAACACCTCAAAATACCCGAGTTATGTCGGTTCACTAAAAGCATTCAAGAAGAGAGAGAGAAATGAGGGCGGATTTATACTTTCGTATTTCGATTTAAAACTGTATATTTTGTGAGCTTATACCTAGCTTAGTAGGAATAAACTTGAGACTTTTTTCAATGCTCATACGTATTGCCAAAAAAAATTAAAATAGAGGAAAAAGTCCATAGTACCACCAGGACAGTTTAAATTAACATGCATATGCGAACAAACGGACATTTTTACTACAATTAGTAAATTAAAAGATAAACAAATAATCAATTAAAGCACCAAATTTAGAATCGCAGGAGCAAATCAAAATTAAAAATCTTTAAATACCTTTAAACACACTGTAATTGCAAACATTTATTGAAAATTTTGGCTACAATTCGCCGGGTGTATAAATAATTTTCAATGCGCATTTCCACTGCTAGAAAGAAACCTTAAATATTTGAATCTATTTTGACTTCCCTTACGCTTAAAAGGGAATATATATTTGGCACGAAACTTATAAAATACCTGAAATGCTGGATTAAAATATACAATTTTCCAACATAATCTAAAACTACAAAATTTCTAAAGCATGCAATTAAAAAATAATTACTCCATTAAATTTTTTTACAAAGATTCTTTAACAAATTTAGGAGCTTCTCATTTTTTAATTTAAAAGTTTCGTGCGCGCACATTATAAAACACTAGTGTATTACTTTTTACCGTTAGTGTTTTTTTTCCGCCTGAATAAAGAAATGTATTTATTCTCCGAGAGAGAGAGAGAGAGAGAGGTTTTAAACACACCAGTTTAACGAGTCGTTTTGCACTTTGGCTCGCAATAGTGAAGTACAGGGACGGCGGATAAACAGCTCCGGGGCACTCTAGGAGCTAAGTGTTCGTAGAAAAACACTTACTTGTTTTACGAAGTCTTCTGCTCTCTGGTTTCGAAAATATAGTGTAAAGGACTAAAGCGAGTGTTTTCATAGTCATTTTAAGACATGAAATGCTTGGTAAAAAATTTTTGAAAGCACCCGAGGGCCTTGCATTACACCTTAATCCTCATTTTCTCCACCACCTAATGTTTTGGCTACCGCTCAAATTTCACCGAGTTGTCCTGTGCGCGACTAGAAGACTGCGCGCCAGTGTGGAGCCTTTGTGCTTAGAGGTCACACCGCGCTATAACTCCAGCGAGCGTCGTACTTATCATCCCGCCTCGCTAACACAACTACACCCCAGACTAAGCAGGCCCCTTAACGTGACTACACATTCCACTGAACCTAATACTTGCACATAGGCCTACATATCGGGGTTTACGGCTAAGACGTACCGGTAATACTGGTTGGTCCTGAACGCCAAGACCTGAGGTCGAGATATCACATTTGATTCGTCGATGCCAGAAGAGTTCCATCGCAGACGAATAAAAATTTTGTTTTGTTATCATCGTAGCACAGGCATCACATCTTTTCAAAATACCATAAAATTATTAATTACAAACTGACCAAGTCAATTGGCTAATACAGCAACTGCACTCGTAGGTCCGAAATGAAAATATCAGAAATGTGTGTACACGTGTGCGCATGCATATATATTTGTATTTGCATATATGTGGTATATTTGTATATATGTATGGGTATATGCATATATAAATGCATATATTATATGTTTGTGTATGCATATAAATGTTTATATGCATAAACATAGGCAGGGGTGACTCCAGGACCCCGCATCGCCTATTTCCATTTTTTTGTTTTCTTTGTATGTCTTGCTTTGTGTCAAATATTATTGACATTAATGGGAAAAGGAACTGTTTAATTGTTATTATTATATAATTTAAAGTGTTGGTCACTGCATTTATTTTTCTTTCCAGTTCCCGTTATTTCGTATTAAAACACTTTCAAAGATTTTATTGCCTCATGAAATGCGATTTCACCCATTTTTTTACTTTAGTATTTATAAAACTTACCCATTAATGATTTATCAGGAATATGAAAATTTCTTCAGCAAAATCATTGTTGAAATTTAAGTTCTAGGTTGGTTTTAAAAAGTTGTTCTCGAGAGTTTATTATTTAATTTTCTTTAAAATTTACCAGAGGCAGCCCCCTACCCCACTATATTCTTGGGGCCTATTCCATACCCCTAGGTCACCCAATAATGCATCTCTCTAAAATATTAAAGTACTGCAAAAGTAAGTGTCCCAAAAACCCGCAAAGTATAGGGCCACTGAAATTAGTCGCTGTAGGAAATTCTCAACGACACTAATCAGGAAAGGAATGGAGGAATGGATGATGGCGTCTAGTAAGCGAAAAATTCCTAGCAATTTACCATAGTTTTAAATGAATATGCAATATTTTTGAGTTAGTAAACAATTTTTTAATCTCGATGTATCATGATATTGCAACCGTATACCATAATAATTTTTCAGTGTCCCATTATGTTTTGATTGACCACGAATGTTTACGAAACCATTCCAATTTTTTATGAAGTATAGTTGGCACCGTGATTAACATGGTGTACGTATTTTCGCTCTTTATATTGTTATAGATCACTAATGTTTTTTTAGAGGTGTAGTTTTAAATACAAATTGAATTTATAATATGAAATCTTAAAACCATCATCTTGAATATATATTATTTTTGTCCATATGTGTTAGAAAAACATAAAGGAATTCATAAACCTAGCGAAGATACCTGAAAGTAAATAAATAAATTGAAACAAATCTAAAAACTTTCCAAAAAAAAGTTACAAATTTTGTGACATGGTGTGTAGTACATCCAAGGTTCGTGTTATTGTACTATTATATGGTGTTAGTGTACCATTATGTTGTGTTAGTGTACCATTATGTTGTGTTAGTGTACCATTATATCGTGTTAGTGTACCATTATGTCGTGTTAGTGTACCATTATATCGAGTTATTGTACCATTATTTTGGGTGAGTGTACCATTATATGAGGTGAGTGTGCCATAATTTCGTGCAATCGTACCGTAACTCGCGCAACTACCGCAGGATCCTGATCGAGTTCAGGACGCGGAAGGCGCACCGCTGGGTGGTGCGCGACAAGGACCTGCTCAAGTACCTGCTGGGCATGGTGCTGGTGGTGCTGGGCTACATGGCCGCGTGGACCGCCACCAACCTCAACTTCATCCGCGAGGACTACCACGTGGTGGAGCTGGGCCGCACCCTGGACGGCCTGCAGTTCCTGGCCTGCAAGGCGCTGTGGTGGGACTACGTCACGGAGACGGGTGACCGACCACACTTGCGCACTCTCTCACACACACACACATCGTGCCAGTGCGCACTTAAAAATATATATATACAAATAATTGTGGGCGATACGAGGGTCATTCTAAAAGTTAAAAAAGGGGGGTTATCTGTAAAGTCGGTTTACGGACGATAATTTTACGTGATAACGCCATAAGACAACATTGATGAAATATCGCATACTTTTTTAATTTTCAAATATCATTTACAGTTTTTTGAAAATTTAATTTAAATAATTGGTTTAAATATAATCACGAACAATTAGTTAAAAAAAGCCCGCCTTGACCTGTTTGATATTATAGAAGATTTTCTCGCGCGGTGGTTGGCCGGTTCTTGCACGCTCGGCTCAGGCGCAACGTGACAATGAGTCATGCTTTTCCATGTGTGCAGCCGGCGTTCATCGATTTATGAGACGTTATCATGTCAAAAAAGTGTGTGCATGTACTTATGTACGCGCGTTAGAAGTTGAGCTTAATTTTGCATGCATCTAATTAATAGAAATAAAATAATAAACAAACCGGAGTAAAATTTTAAAACGGTTGGTCGATTATAAATGCAACAAATTTAAATATTTAAAAAATATGCAGTACTGATTATTAATATAAGTAGGCATGTTTATTAAATTATTATTTTTTAATTTTAAAAAAATAATGGAGATGAATTTTAAATAAAATGAAAAATTAATAAATATGCTGTACACTTGAAAAAAAACTTTGTGAATACAATTGCTATCACCAATATTCAAAATAAATAGATATTTTTATTTATATGAACCAGTATCCAATATCAATCTATAAAGTATATGATTTAAAGCATATATATTTGTTTTATTTGTATGTTGCTTTTTCTTTAAACAGTCAATTTTCGTCGCATGGTTTGTGCGAATTGTAAAAATTCACTCTCATCATTTTTTTTTTCAAAACACACCTAAAGAAGCATAACTGCGAAATGTTTTGATGTGACGAGCCGCACAGTCAAACACCTGCCCATTCCTTCGCTAGTCTGAAGCTAGCACAGAGCCGTCACGGTCGTTTACTGGTTATAGCGTAGCACTAAAATGTGTGACAACATTAAAGATCCCGCCCATTGTAAGGTTCGTAGCGTAATTCGCTTTCTGAATGCGAAAGAAGTTCGCCCTATCGACATTTACGGACAGATAAGCGAGGTTGATGGTAATGTGGCCCAAACCTTTACCACAATGTTTAGCTTATTTGCCAACCAAAAGATAATAAATATATTAAAATGTTCGTAAATGAAAAAAAAAAAATCCTTTTCTGCACAGCTTACAGACGAAGGTAAATTTCGAAGTAGCTATTTATTCTGGAAATATTTTTGAAACTTTTATAAACTTCTAGAACATTTTCAGAACTGAATGTACTTAACATATTTATGTTCTCCAATATTACAAAATTATCAATTCAATATTTGCCCTTTTTCCATGTAGCGAACATATTACAAATATTTTTAACTTACTCTATCTAGCATTCAATAGTTAAAAACGCAGGATTGACTAGCTTAACACTAATTTCATATTACATGCCAAATAAAGCAATTATTAAATTTTTTACCTTTAAACACTATTTTTCATCTCTTGCACTTATCACGTGTTCATATAGAAATGTTATTTGAACCACGGTTTAAGATATATTAAGACTGTTTTCAATAAATTCAAACTATATTTATACTAAGAATGTTTTGGATATTATTAAACACTCAACCCATGTTTTTACGGCAATAATTCATTTCATCAAAAACTTTTTCAGCCAAAGTTTTTGATAAAGTTTAGGATTCATACAATAAATTTTAACGGATATGACTGTTTATATTTTATAAAAATTAATAATATTTTTTTTTTTACTTTCAAACCTTTGTTATTGCAGAAATGGTTGGGTAAACAAAAATTCTTTTAATAATAGTTTTAGTCAATATTTAGTCAGTTAAACAAAAATAAAAATTGATTCGATAGTGTCCCGGGTAGGGACGTTACATTTATTTTCTCATTGCAACCCCAGGTTTTTTCAACCCATGGCAATAATCGATTGTATTATCAAAAATTGTTTCAGACATAGGTTGAAGATAAAAATTATAAGTTTTACAAACAATTTGAACGGATTTGATAGTGTGCCTACTATTGGAGTCATACATTTTTTTTGTTATTCAAATCCTGTTTATTCCCTCACTACAGTCATGGTAGGTTGAATAAAAAATTATTTCAGACAAAATATTTAGATAATAATTTAATGTTTGACAATAAATTAGGAACGAATTTGGTAGTGTACATGGTAAGAAAATAATGATTTTTTTTAATTTCTACTCTTGTTTTTTTAACCCTGCAGCAATGGCTCATCTTATAAAAAATTTTATTCAGACAAAAGTATTAGATAAAAATTATAAGATTTACAAACCGTTTAAAAAGATTCGATTGTGTAAAAAAGTATTTTCCGCACGGGACTCAAACCCGCGACCCTTGCATTATGGCTGCTGCACCTACCACTGCTCAGATATTACGCTAACATAAAAACGACATGAATTCACTGATGTAACGGGGTTTAAAATTTGAAAAAAAAAAATTAATAAATATTCAATTCAATTTAAATCTATCAAATCAAATGTCAAATAAAATCATCAAAAACTATAATGCGTTTTCTTTGTCTTCATTGGAAGGAAAACCGTAACTCAGGACATACTCGCTTGGCATCAACTTATAATTTGCGAAAGGCATTAGTCACAATTCTTCTTAGCTTAATAAAATACTTTAATGTACCTAGGATCGAAATGAATAGGTTCGTCATCCCGTACAGGATGTCTGGCGAGAGATGAATCAAAAGAGATCCTAAACGCTTGTTCATCAGGAGCTACCACAAGCGCCCTTTTTCAATTCCAGTCAAGCCCCTACATGTAGTGTGAATCCGGACGTAATCGGTGATGACTAAAGACATGCAAAATTTGCGGATTCATTTCGCGATAGGCTAGCATCAAAACAATTATACCTTTGTACCGCTTCTGCGATCGGCCCACATTTTATACAGGGAACTGTGAGCCAATGGGAAACACTAAACCAAGAAAGTGCTGAATTACGGACAGCCTAGTTGAGACGTTTCACGCGTCAGTAGCTAATGAACAGGTGTCATTTCCGCGAGTATTTAAAGGACTGTGGATTCCATCCTAGAGGTCAATGAATCCGCGAATTTTGCAGGTCTCTAGCTGATGACGAGTGGACGACCACCCTTTGGGAGTGCTCTGAGGGAGTTCATACGGCCCACATTCTCGTGCAGTGTAATCTAGGCACACATAGCAAACAGCCAGGCACAAGTACTGGCACGGACGAGCACATGCGCCCTTAAGGGGAAGCCTCCCATTTCAGGTCAAGATTTTATATTTACAGTAATTACAGATAAACTGTCTGTAGACTTTTCTAATTGTTTAACCTTCACGAATCTGCCAAAGTTACATTTTTAACGTTATTGGGGTTGTACAAATACAAGGAGAATTTAATTTACGAATTTACGAAGATAGTAGTAAATTTACGAACATCCCTGGATAACTTGATAGCAATTTTCTTGTTAAACTAAAGGTTAAAATTGTTAACAATGTGTGAATGGAGGTGGGGCATCTCTTTGGTACAGTAGGGATGCCCATTAGCGGTTACCTGTCAGCATGTATTAAAAATGTCTGACGCATGGCAGTGCATAACAAGGAAAACACCCGAATTTGTTTGGATTGATAAGACAATAAAATGAACTTAAAACACACAAATCACATCCATTTATCCATTTCTTTAGATCTTTGTCTTATAACAAGTGTCGTTAATGATGCCACTTATCTGCAATTGTGTTGTGATTTCTATTAAAATGAATTCAACTGGACGAAACTTTTACTGGGGCTTATCTTGACTTGGACGGCTGTAATACACGTAACGGTGGAGCGATCTAGTGGCTACAGTTACGAACTACGATGAATGGGGCTTTTAATCCTAAATCACTTAATATAGTAGGGGAAGGTTCCATAAGATGGGACGCTTCCAAAGACGGGACAGTCGCAGTAACGGCCAGGATACTGAACGCTAGTGCTATCTGTCGGCAGTGTCTAGAAGCTTGTATTTAAAGGTGTCGGTGTAGCAGTCACGCCGCGTCAACGTCTTTTGGTTTCGATTTTATGTTAAGGTAATTGTTTTCATATACACTTACTAAAATGTTTAAAGGTTGCATTTTTTGTTTTTTTGTATAGATTGTATTTATTATAAAAAAATTGTCGATTGCGGGACGATAGCGACACGTTCGCTCTGTATTGTACTGTGCTTGTGTTCACCTAAACCATAATGGCTGCCTGTTAGAAGAGTTTATTCTTATAGTGGCACTGTTTCCAAAGATGGGACGCTGGTGTCCCATCTTATGAAACAATGTCCCATCTTACGAAACTGTCTCGAATGCGTAAAGTAATATTTTTGTGAAATGTTCGGAATATAGTTTGCTTTTATAAGCGCTGTGCGAGTGAAATATAAAACACAAAGCTTATAAATTTACCATATTTAAAAATAACAATCATACCAAATGTTTCATAAGCCTAATTTATTTTCTACTTGGTCATGTAACTAATAAATACAGTAAAGATCTACAGTAAGTAGCCTACGTATATCATTGTTCTCAGTAGGTACTAGGCTACACATTTCGCAGCTACAGGTTACAATTATTGTTAACTGGTACATTTGTTGGAAGGGCTTTCAAAAGTGCTCATCTTACTGTGTGCTGATGAATTACGGTTTTACAAAAATAATTTTTATCTGAATTTTAGTAGGCCTATTAAAAAATTCAAATTATTTGTTTTGATTTTAACAAATAAATATTTTTTTTTTCCAGTTTCAAATGCCTGGCACACATTCTAAACACGTTTATTATGAGACGAAAACAGCGCAAGGAGGTTGGCAAGAACAAGATATGCTGTTAGCCATCGCTGCGTGTGAAGCAATGTCAGTGCGGGACGTGGCAAGAAAACATAATGTTCCTTAATCAACATTAGACAGGCGGCGACGAGGAAAAAATTATTGCTGTTGGAAGCAAAATACATTTGGGAAGGTTCGAAACAACATTATGTGCCGAATTCGAAAAGGAACTTTGCTGTTATATTTTGAAACTTGAAGAAATGCTTTTTGGTTTGTCATGCAGTGACCTGAGGAAACTGGCATATGAATTAGCTGAGAATAAATATATATATCACATAGGTTCAATCAGGAAACCAAGATGTCTGGGAAAAAAATGGCTGTATTCATTTCTCGATCGCAACCCAAACGTGTCTCTTCGGTCACCAGAGCCTACATCATTTGGACGTGCGGTTGGTTTTAGCCAACCAAGGGTAATGCAGTTTTTTGATTTGCTTAAAGAGGTGTGTAAAAATCGTGGGCTAAATGCAAGTTTGATTTTCAATGATGATGAAACCGGAATGAAAACTGTCCACAAACCATCTAAGATATCGGGAAAGAAAGGGAAAAAGCAGGTTGGTGCTCTGACAAGTGCAGAAAGGGGCAAGAAGATTACTGTTATATGCGCTGTTAATGCCTGTAGTAATTTCATCCCTCCTGCTTTCATCTTTGCCAGAAAAAGTGAAAAGCTTGATTTGATAGATGGTACTCCTGTAGGATCAATATTATTGGTTGGATCTAGTGGCAGTGGTTAGGTTACAACAGAACTGTTTTTGGCATACATGAAGCATTTTTTTTCAGTATGTTAGACCATCGAAAGAAAACCCAGTGCTTGTGATTGTGGATGGCCACACTGCTCATACAAAGAGCATTGAAGTACTTGACTACTGTTCTGAAAATAGTGTAATTCTGCTTAGCTTGACTTGATGTAAGTTTTTGGACATACGCCATTGCTAAGAACTTTTTCTGTTGAAGAAAAACTAATAAATCAATTAAATAAAAAAAATAAAAATACTAAAGAAAGACAAAAAACACACAAAATTAAGCAAACAATTGCTGTTGTCAACAAGAATATAAACACCACAAAATATTCCAAAAACAGAAATATGGTTAACAAACAAAGAAAAAACAAAGAAAAAAGTACTAAGTGAACAAAAAACACACAAAAGATGACAACACAAAAATATTGAAACCAAAATAATTCAGCACAACAGTTGAAACGAGACAAAAAAAAATTACAAAACGAAAAGACAAAAAAATACAATAGTTTTACCAAAACAGAAACAAGCGACGTTTCGGGAACTGCTATCTGCTCCCGTCCTCAGGCAGAGACGCACATGGTACGGAAACACAGGTGCGACTGAGAAGGGGCTGGAAAATGAGGGTATTTATCAGAGAAAGGGCTACATCTTGCTCAGCCAATGACAGACGAGCTGTCTCCCCATTGGCTGTGCACCATGTAGTTAAAGCGGATTGGTTATGGTGGGTTGAGTATTGGCTATTGTTTTGTGCTGCAGGGATGTTTCTCTCTCTATCAAAGGGATCCACATATTTTTTAATTCAATGCTCTGCTGGCTGAAAATATTTTTATTGCTAATAATGAAGGCTGATTCTTTGATTTTCCTTTTTATTTTATCAGATTCCTGCATGAGTGGTGTGGAGTCTTCCCAGAGAATTTTGTGGCTATTTTCCCATGTATGTTCAGCAAGTCTGGATTTTAGGGTTTCGCCCTTCTTGCAGTTGTTTTTGTGTTCTTTGATTCGGGTGGATAGAGCTCTGCCAGTTTCACCTATGTACATGTGGCCACATTCACAGGGTATCTGATACACACAGTTGTGAGTTTGTAATTTTTCTGTGGCTGGTTTCACCTTGGTAACAATACTTTTAATAGTAGATTTAGAACGGAATGCTGTTTGAAGTCCATATTTGTTTCCCAGGCGTCTTATTTTTTCTGAAAGCCCTTGAACATACGGAATAACTAGGGTTCCTGCAGGTTTCTCAGTTTCTGTGGATTTGAGTGTTTTGTTGGATTTCATATGTTTAGCTTACCTCCACACACCACGCACAAATTACAGCCACTGGACGTCAGCATATTTGGACCTATTGAAATTTATTACAACCAAGCTATACAGCAATGGCTGAAGGAACATCCTGGCAAAACATTTGGAGAATATCAGGTAGCTTCTGCTTTTAGTCAGGCATATGGAAAAGCTGCAACAGTGGCTAATGCAAGCAGCGAATTCAGGCGAACTGGAATCTGGCATATCAATAGGAATATATTTCAAGAATACGAATTTGCACCTTCCTCGGTCACTGACAGAACTCTTCCAGTTCATGCAGCCTCACATGAAACCAACAATGAGCCTACATCTGGAGAAGCGACACCCACTAATACAAGCGAAATCACTGACAAATCGGCCGGAAACGAGCTTTCAGCACCACCAGAAATTTCATCTCCTAATCCATCTGTGGTTGTAAATTCAACAGCAGCCTCCCTCACAGTTGAAGACATAAGTCCTCTTCTAGCTGCCACAAGAAAATGAACAAGGAAATCAGTAGGAGCAACTATACTGACAGGAACGCCATACAAAGCTGAATTAAGAGAAAACAGAGAACATCCGCCAAACCCAAAAGAACAGTAAAACGCAAGATTTTCAACGAACAAGAAAAACTTGCTTCTGTCCCAGGTACCAGTGCTGTCCCGGTCACCAGTGCTGCTCCAGGTACCAGTGTTGCTCCAGGTACCACTGCTGAAAATCTCCCCAGAAAATCAAGAAAGGTTGCGGCTTCGGAAAAAAAATGAATGGCACTGCATTGTATGTTACCTTCCATATTCAACATCAAAAGAAGATTGGCTTATGTGTGTTGAGTGTAGTGACTGGGCTCATGAATCATGTGCAAATGTCAGTGTTAATGGACTGTTTATATGTGAACTGTGTGAAAATAATTGAAGTGTCAATGTACTGTTAAAATTTACTTTCAAACTGTATGCCCCTCGTTATGTCCCAACTTAGGCACAATAGTGTCCCGTCTTATGACACCTAAAGACTAAGCTGGGACAAGTTTTGACTTTCTTTAAAGAATTTTTTTCTCTGAAAATATATTATGTCATGATATTTTTTTTATTATGAATGTAATATGTCAGTATGGTATGTACAAATTTCTTTAATGAATTCCTAATTTAAACATGTTCATAATAAAATGTCTTTTTTAAAACGTCCCATCTTATGGAACCTTCCCCTAACTATATTTATTCATATGCATGGACATATATCGGACGCGATCGAGAATCATAAACGGCGAACTAGTGCACACTGGCGCACAATTTGAGGACCACTGCACTAAACTGATAAATTTAATGCATGTATAAATGATATAATAATTTTCACACATACAGAATCAATAACGAGCAGTTACCACCTCTCACATGTCTTATTGCTTACATAATGTGGATCGTATGTGGGCCGTATTTACAATATCGACGGATCAATTCGAAGAATTGGAAATGCCTTTACAGTGAATAGCTTGTTGGGAAATTGGAATGTTGAAGGACATAGTTTACTAAAGTACTGCAGAGACAGGTATCAGACATTTCCCCACAGTAGTCAAAGACAAGTTGCGTGAAGCTACGTAGAGCAACACGAACGGTACACAGGGGCAAGCCAGGGGGGGAGGGGGTTAGGGCTTCAACCCCCCCCCCCTTTAGCAAAAAACGTTTAATTAATTTCTTATTCATCACTCAAACAAATTTCATATTAAAATTAATAAAAATTTTACCATTACAATATTTAAATATAAGTACCGGAAACTGCTAAAATAGCACTATTTTACACCTTAAAATCCAAATTTTCCCGGGGGAAGACCCCCGGACCCCCCGCTTTAATACAGTTTTAATAGTATCAACTGTAAGCGTCGTTGAGTGTTGGTTCGAGGTCACAATTAAAGAGTAACTCAAACAGTTTTGTATGAGCGCATGCGCGAGTGCGGCGTTGTTGTTTTCTCGCTTGCAGGGGACGTCAGAAATGTATTCCCTTGGAAAGGATACCTTTCAGACTTATGGTGGCGGTAGTGTAGCTGGGTAGAAACTGGAAAGGTACCATTTCCGATTTCTTAAAATGTTTCGGTTTTAATGCAAATATGCACTGGAAAGGTATCCCCTCGGAAAGGGTACCTTTCAGGATTTTCTGTACAATGACACAGCAGAAAATAAACTACATATTATTTTTTGCTTTAAAATCGTGAAAGTTATCTTCTCTAACCTAACCTTACCTAACCTAATCAAATCTAACCTAAACTAAACTAAACTAACCTAACCTAACCATTCCGAGCACAAACATGTTGCAAACTGGAAAGGTTACCTTTCCAAGGGGATAACTTTCATGATTTTAAAGCAGAAAATAATATACATTTTAAGAAATCGGAAAGGGTACCTTTCCAGTTCCTACCCAGCTACACTACCGCCACCATAAGTCTGAAAGGTACCCTTTCCAAGGGGATACAATTCAGCCCCCCCGCTTGCAGCACCTGCTACGCAAATTTCCTAAGAGAGAATCTGTGATTTCAGCTCAACGTGCGTTTCGTTTAAAGGTTAATTGTGATCCCCCACGTGGTAAAATAAATTCTCCGATGGTACAGACAGTTCTAAACGACCGAATGTGTTTGTAAAGGGGAAAGTACGGGACGACCAAAAGAGTCTGTACCGGATGCTGACCGTATCAGAGCATCTTACCTGCGTATTCCTAAGAAATCTGATCGGAAAGCAAGTCTTGAACTTTAGTGGCCAAAGACGACTGTGTTTAAGGTTTTTAAGAACACGTTTACACATGCGTCTATTCCAAACTGTGGTAAGAATTTGATTTTAAGTTGGATGTGTGCCGTATAACTAAATGTGTCCATATTTAACATTTGTAAAAAAAACTAGGCTAATTTACCTTAAATTTGATGCATGATATGTTTTAATAGTCTAAATTAAACTGTTATAATATACTATAGAAACTGTGACATTCTTTTATGAACAGTCTATATATTGCCAGCTTAAATGTTGACAATACGGTCTGATGATATATATCTGTACTAGCTGCCCGACCCGGCTTCGCACGGCTATACTAATGGAAAAAAATTAAGCCACATCACCCATTTACAGTAATGGTAAATAATAAAAAAATCAGTGAAAATTTATTACAATGCTGTATAATGTACCGGAGAGAAAATGAATAGCACCGATGGTTTCCCGACTCGTGCACGCAACGTACAACTGATGTACCCGTACTTCGCTACGGCAGTCTACAGGCAGATCACGCTTGCGCCGCTCATTATACTTGCCCCTCCTTGTGGGTACGCCACTGCCGCGCGATGCCCGTTGCCATGGAGACGCAGAAGGCATGAACAATGCAAAATCCTGTTGCCTTGTTTTAACCACCCATGGGATCTAATTTTCGGAAAATGTCATCCTGCGTAACATAAGGAACATTACTGTGAAGTTTCAAGTCTGTAAAATATAAATACTTGAAAAAAAAGGGTAATTTTTGATATTTAGATACCAGCTAAATTTCAACGGTGATGAGGACTGCACTAACAATGAAATAGTCGTTGTCATAGAGACGAATGAAGCATCAACAAAGCAACAGCCGTTGCCATGGTGATTTCCTACCAAAAAATGGAAATTTTGATATATTACCCCCCCCCCCCCCACCCCCTCCGAAACTCCCCTTGGGATCGGATTTCCACAGAATCCGTTCTTAGTGAGCGTCTTCATCACAAAATGAATAATTATGCTAAATTTCAAGTCAATCGGGTGTATAGTTTTAGAGATCTCGTGATGAGTGAGTCAGTGAGTGGTATTTCGCTTTTATAAATCGCAATAAATTAAAATTGCGACTATAATTTGAGATTTAAACTATCCTATCTCTCAAGTTGGATCGAACTGCACATGGTGTGCGAATTTTATTATAATCGGTTAAGTGGTTTAGGAGTCCATTGAGGACAAACATTGTGACACGAGATTTATATATATTAAGATTTACCTATGAAGAGTTTATTAGGTTAATCGTAAACTTCTTAATGTTTCAAGTTGTTCTGTAAATATTGGGGATAGTAAGCCACATTTATGCGACATAAATTGATTCAAATGATGTAAGAAATAATACCAGTCAGAGGCGGTACTTCTCATGAATTATCCTAATATATTTCTAGATTTTGCTTGCGATATCTTTCGCGTGGTTACATTCTAAATTATTTCTGTCATTGTAACAGAAATATTCATGTAAAATTACAGATATTTATAATTATGTAAATTTACAAGAAAATAACTGTATCGCTAAAAATTAAGGTTCGCAGTTACACTGGGGTTGAATCCTTACCCGGGCATTTATGCTTTATGTTGCCCCGGTACCTCCAATAGTTAAAGATATTTGTAAACCGTTCCTTGAATACATTTCAAATTTTAACTGCGTACGATTGTAAGCACAGTAAAACAAAATAAAATCAAATTGTTGAAAATTCTGTTATGTTTTTCAAGGTTTAGTATAATTATTCTTGAATGAAACATCAATAAACATATAAAATTATGCACCAATTTTTTAAACTTATTTAATATATTCAAAAATAATCATAGACTTGTTTTGAACAAAGTTACAATATCTATCTTGTAGTATTACAAATTATTTTTTGGCAACTGATTTCCTAAGGAATCTTGTGTAAAGTTACAGAACCTTTTTTGTGTAAACACGCTTGTAGCTCATAGCTTTCGAGCCGTGGTTTTTCCCGGAGTGGAAGACAGTAGTATAGGAATGGGGCTTCTGGGACATGGCTTCTGGCTGTGGTGCTTGGTGCCGAGCCACATCTCTGACGTCACGTCTATCTGTGACGTCACGTCGGCCATCTTGGACGAGCGTAACGGGACACAGCGTAACGGGACACGGTGTAACGGGACATAACGTAACGGGACAAGTAGATCACGGCGGCCATTTTGGATCAGCCATCTTGGATCCGCCATCTTGGATGACGTCATTTTGTTTTCTCGAACTTTCCACCATTTTGTTTTCCGCCATCTTGGATTATGACGTCACCGTTGCAATTTCCGTTACGGCCGCCATCTTTAACTTTTTTATTTATTATCCGATTTTAATGAAATTTTTTTTTAAATTATAAAAAAAATTAAATTAATAAAATTTTAATAAAATATTTATAAATATTGAACTTTTTAGACACGGAGTTCGGAGTCCTCGGTTCGAACCCGAAGAGTGCAAAAAAAATTAAAAATGGCTACCGATCCTTCCCTCTCAGTGGACGCAGGCAGACTGACCCCCACCACTTATGTCAAAGTATACATATCTTCACCTAGTATGACGTCATGTCCGCCATCTTGAAATTTGGACGCCATCTTGAAAATCTTTATTTATTATCCGATTTTAATGAAAAAAACTCCAAAATTCATCAAAAAATTAACGTATTTGAATTCTGTTTGATTATATCGATGTACGTCCTTGGTTCGATTCCCGGCGAGAGTAAACGGTTGATCCTTCCTCCATGAAAGCTACCTAGACTGATCTACCACCACCAGTACCAAGGTATATATCATCAACTGGTATGACATCATGTCCGCCATCTTGTCTTCATCCGCTGGAGACCACAATCTTGTTTTCGTCTGCTAGAGTGTGCCGATACCATGTAGTATAATTTTATGTTCACCATACCTTTGTCCTGAACTGTTGACATTGAACTTTGACCTTGACCATGAACTTTGACCTTGACCTTGAAATTTGACCTTGACCTTGAAATTTGACCGTGACATTGAAATTTGACTTTGTCCTTGAAATTTGACTTTGTCCTTGTCGACCATCATGGATCCGACATTTTATGTTCAGTACATGCTACCAGGAGCTACCACCTGCCAGAGTACTCCATCTTGTGTGTGTACTTGTATTATGGAGTACATTTCCATCTGGTTAATTTTATTCTAACCCGCTACAGTGCAGTAATCATTTATTACCGAGGTGCCCCCGCCATCTTGAAATTCGACCGCCATCTTGAAATCATGTAATAATGTAGCTAGAAAAGCGGGAAAAAATCCAAAATTCATTAAATAAATCACTCATTAACTTACATATTGATTCGATCCGCTCCCGTCCTTGGTTCGATACCCGATCGTTGCAATATTGTTTAATTTTATGAAAAAATAATAATTTCAATATACCATGTTCATCATTCTTAAAGAGACTTTAAAACCTCTACTAACATCATCCTATCAGACATCAAGACCACCATATTGGAAATTCATAATTGTAATGTTAGAGATTCGTGAAAAAGTTCAAAATTCATTAAATAAATTTGTAATCTATATACTGATTGATTAAATCGACTAAGGTCCTTGGTTCGATCCCTGGCCGATACAAATCAACTTTAATTTTAAAAAAGTACCAGAAAAATGTAAGGTTCGAGAAATAAAACACCTCAAAGTCTTTTACAAACATAATATTTATTACACAATTTCTATCCTACTACAGAATCACTTGCGAAAGCCAGCAATCTTATAAACATTTAGCCCTGCATAGACGTGCATCGACTACTTCTTAGCTCCAAATGGCTACAAATGCTTCAAAAGGCTCCAAATGCTCCAACAGCTCCAAAAAAAGGCTCCAAATGCTCCAATAACCACCAAATGCTTAACACAGCTCCAAATGGCTCCAAATGCTCCAAACGGCCTCCAAATGCTTGACAGCCTCCAAATGCTTGACTGCTCCAAATGGCTCCAAATGCTCCAAATGTCTACAAATTGCTTCAAATGCTCCAAACGGCTCCAAATGCTCCAAATTGCTCCAAATGTTCCAAACGGCTCCAAATGCTCCAAATGCTCCAAACAGCTCCAAATGCTCCAAACGGCTCCAAAAGCTCCAAATGTCTTCAAATGCTCCAAACGGCTCCAAATGCTCCAAATGTCTCCAAAAGGCTCCAAATGCTCCAAACGGCTCCAAATTGCTCCAAATGCTCCAAATTGCTCCAAATGCTCCAAACGACTCCAAATGCTCCAAACGGCTCCAAATGCTTCAAAAGGCTCCAATTGCTCCAAACGGCCTCCAAATGCTCCAAATGGCTCCAAATGCTCCAAATGGCTCCAAATGCTCCAAATGACTCCAATTGCTCCAAACGGCCTCCAAATGCTCCAAATGGCTCCAAATGCTCCAAATGGCTCCAAATGCTCCAAATGGCTCCAACAGCTCCAAAAGGCTCCAAATGCTTCAAAAGGCTCCAATTGTTCCAAGAGCTCCATCTTCAATTGATTCCAACTGATTCCAATTACTTTTCTTATCGAACTTGGCATGGTTACTAACATGTCTTTATTAGTATACATTTTGACTGGCAGTGGTAACGTATTTTGCACCTTTAAGTTATAAGTTTTATTTAGAAATCAGATTTCGATAAATGGTAGATACCATTTGGAAAGAAAATATATTAATTTATCTTCAAGTTTATACACATTTAATTTAAGCCATTATTGTATGTAGCCAGCTTCCCTCAGTTCTTTGAGTATGAAGGATATTTCTTTAATGTTCGAATAGTTTCCTGCACAAAGCGATCCATGTAGTAGTCGTAGCCTGTCAACCAATATGTTAGGATCTTCCCATGAGGTATAATCAAACTCTTCTGCTGCGTTCATCATCCTTGCATGTTTATAATAAATATTATTATCTCTGGTGTCTATCGTTTTAACACCAACCTCAAGGTCACTTTCGTCATCGTGACAGTGATTATCACAAGCTTGATCAGGATAATTTATTTTATTACGACGTTTCCATCGTTTTGGTCTCAAACCACCATCACAGTCTTCGCTCTTGCATGCTTTTGGTGCTTCAGCACAGTACTCAATCATGTCAGCCTTAGATGTGTCAGCACAGTCTTCGTTCACGCCAGCTTCTGATGTGTCACCACAGTCTTCAATCATGTCAGCACCACAAACTTGATCAGGATAATTTATTTTATTACGTCGTTTCCATCGTTTTGGTCTCAGACCGCCATCACAGTCTTCGATCTTACCTGCTTTAGGTGCTTCAGTACAGTACTCAATCATGTCAGCCTCAGATGTGTCACCACAATCTTCAATCATGCACGCTTCAGATGATTCATCATAGTCTTCGACCTTGTAAGCTTCAGATGGTTCTCCATCTTTCTCATTTTCATGGAGACGACTAGATATTGGAGTAAATATATTTTCATTTCTAATGTGGTTACAACTTCCTTCGTTTGTTTTAGATTTTAAATTATTATCTTGATCTAGATCAGTAATTTTAGCATTAGCTTTTTCGCCTTCGTTCCTCTTCCGCGATGTTGTAGCCCAGTCTTCGTTATCTTTATTCATCTTAATTGTACAGGTCTTGTAATGTCTATCCAAGTAATATCTTCTACCAAAGGATTTCTGACACTGACTGCAATGAAATGGTTTTTGACAAGGACCCAAATTACACTCGCTTCTCTCATGTCGTTTAGCATTCTTTCTCAAGGTAAACACCTTGCTACAGTATCTACAGTGATGACGTTTCGATACAGCGTCAGATCCTAAATCGGAATTCATATTAGTTACCGAGACTAATGCCAGATGCAAACTAAGAGTTTTAAATTAGATATATTACTTAAATAGAATTTTTTAATTATTTCATCAGCGAGAATTAATTTATCTCATTCAAAGGTACTTTTTGCAAGTAGTTCTGCTTTTCAACAACAGATGTCGCCACATGTTACTTGCAGGTAAATAATATTTAGTTCTTTTATGCGGGATGCGGGATGCTCACTAACGATCGAAATAGAACGATGGCTTCGCTAGACTCCAAGGAGAAGGAAGTTCGTCCATCCTGTTAGTGCTTCTTAGATTTCTCAGAAATTATTTGACTGAGTAATGATAATTTTTTTTTTTTAATTTCCGACTGATAAAAATATTACAAGTAATGATTGAGTAGCAGAAGTTCACTAATTATATGCAACCTTGAATAAAAAATGACATGCTTCATTAAGTAAAAAAATCCTTCATGCAGAGATAAATTCCTCATCAGTAACCAGAAGCACTCGGAGAAAACCATCAGATGTATAGTCAGGAATAATCAGAAGCACCCAGTGAAAACCATCAAAATATTGTCAAGAATAATCAGGAGCACACGAAGAAATCCATCAAAATATTGTCAAGAATAATCAGGAACACACGGAGAAATCCACCATAATACTGTCAAGAATAAACGGGAGCACACGGAGAAAACCGCCATAATATTGACAAGAATAATCGGAAGCACACGGAGAAAACCGCCACAAGTTTTCTTTGATATCATAAAATTTCAGGAAAAAATAATAAAAAATAAAAATAAATTAATAAAAAATTTAAAAAAATAAAATAAAAAATACATAAACAGATTCTGCTAGCTTGTGAACTTCTCATTGTTGAGCAAAGATATAGTTCTAGTACATCCAGAATTTTATGTATTTTTTATTTTTTTTTTTAAATTTTTTATTAATTTATTTTTATTTTTTATTATTTTTTCCTGAAATTTGATGATATCAAAGAAAACTTGTGGCGGTTTTCTCCGTGTGCTTCCGATTATTCTTGTCAATATTATGGCGGTTTTCTCCGTGTGCTCCCGTTTATTCTTGACAGTATTATGGTGGATTTCTCCGTGTGTTCCTGATTATTCTTGACAATATTTTGATGGATTTCTCCGTGTGCTCCTGATTATTCTTGACAATATTTTGATGGTTTTCACTGGGTGCTTCTGATTATTCCTGACTATACATCTGATGGTTTTCTCCGAGTGCTTCTGGTTACTGATGAGGAATTTATCTCTGCATGAAGGATTTTTTTACTTAATGAAGCATGTCATTTTTTATTCAAGGTTGCATATAATTAGTGAACTTCTGCTACTCAATCATTACTTGTAATATTTTTATCAGGCGGAAATTAAAAAAAAAAATTATCATTACTCAGTCAAATAATTTCTGAGAAATCTAAGAAGCACTAACAGGATGGACGAACTTCCTTCTCCTTGGAGTCTAGCGAAGCCATCGTTCTATTTCGATCGTTAGTGAGCATCCCACATCCCGCATAAAAGAACTAAATATTATTTACCTGCAAGTAACATGTGGCGACATCTGTTGTTGAAAAGCAGAACTACTTGCAAAAAGTACCTTTGAATGATATAAATTAATTCTCGCTGATGAAATAATTAAAAAATTCTATTTAAGTAATATATCTAATTTAAAACTCTTAGTTTGCATCTGGCATTAGTCTCGGTAACTAATATGAATTCCGATTTAGGATCTGACGCTGTATCGAAACGTCATCACTGTAGATACTGTAGCAAGGTGTTTACCTTGAGAAAGAATGCTAAACGACATGAGAGAAGCGAGTGTAATTTGGGTCCTTGTCAAAAACCATTTCATTGCAGTCAGTGTCAGAAATCCTTTGGTAGAAGATATTACTTGGATAGACATTACAAGACCTGTACAATTAAGATGAATAAAGATAACGAAGACTGGGCTACAACATCGCGGAAGAGGAACGAAGGCGAAAAAGCTAATGCTAAAATTACTGATCTAGATCAAGATAATAATTTAAAATCTAAAACAAACGAAGGAAGTTGTAACCACATTAGAAATGAAAATATATTTACTCCAATATCTAGTCGTCTCCATGAAAATGAGAAAGATGGAGAACCATCTGAAGCTTACAAGGTCGAAGACTATGATGAATCATCTGAAGCGTGCATGATTGAAGATTGTGGTGACACATCTGAGGCTGACATGATTGAGTACTGTACTGAAGCACCTAAAGCAGGTAAGATCGAAGACTGTGATGGCGGTCTGAGACCAAAACGATGGAAACGACGTAATAAAATAAATTATCCTGATCAAGTTTGTGGTGCTGACATGATTGAAGACTGTGGTGACACATCAGAAGCTGGCGTGAACGAAGACTGTGCTGACACATCTAAGGCTGACATGATTGAGTACTGTGCTGAAGCACCAAAAGCATGCAAGAGCGAAGACTGTGATGGTGGTTTGAGACCAAAACGATGGAAACGTCGTAATAAAATAAATTATCCTGATCAAGCTTGTGATAATCACTGTCACGATGACGAAAGTGACCTTGAGGTTGGTGTTAAAACGATAGACACCAGAGATAATAATATTTATTATAAACATGCAAGGATGATGAACGCAGCAGAAGAGTTTGATTATACCTCATGGGAAGATCCTAACATATTGGTTGACAGGCTACGACTACTACATGGATCGCTTTGTGCAGGAAACTATTCGAACATTAAAGAAATATCCTTCATACTCAAAGAACTGAGGGAAGCTGGCTACATACAATAATGGCTTAAATTAAATGTGTATAAACTTGAAGATAAATTAATATATTTTCTTTCCAAATGGTATCTACCATTTATCGAAATCTGATTTCTAAATAAAACTTATAACTTAAAGGTGCAAAATACGTTACCACTGCCAGTCAAAATGTATACTAATAAAGACATGTTAGTAACCATGCCAAGTTCGATAAGAAAAGTAATTGGAATCAGTTGGAATCAATTGAAGATGGAGCTCTTGGAACAATTGGAGCCTTTTGAAGCATTTGGAGCCTTTTGGAGCTGTTGGAGCCATTTGGAGCATTTGGAGCCATTTGGAGCATTTGGAGCCATTTGGAGCATTTGGAGGCCGTTTGGAGCAATTGGAGTCATTTGGAGCATTTGGAGCCATTTGGAGCATTTGGAGCCATTTGGAGCATTTGGAGGCCGTTTGGAGCAATTGGAGCCTTTTGAAGCATTTGGAGCCGTTTGGAGCATTTGGAGCAATTTGGAGCATTTGGAGCCGTTTGGAGCGTTTGGAGCCGTTTGGAGCATTTGGAGCCTTTTGGAGACATTTGGAGCATTTGGAGCCGTTTGGAGCATTTGAAGACATTTGGAGCTTTTGGAGCCGTTTGGAGCATTTGGAGCTGTTTGGAGCATTTGGAGCATTTGGAGCCGTTTGGAACATTTGGAGCAATTTGGAGCATTTGGAGCCGTTTGGAGCATTTGAAGCAATTTGTAGACATTTGGAGCATTTGGAGCCGTTTGGAGCAGTCAAGCATTTGGAGGCTGTCAAGCATTTGGAGGCCGTTTGGAGCATTTGGAGCCATTTGGAGCTGTGTTAAGCATTTGGTGGTTATTGGAGCATTTGGAGCCTTTTTTTGGAGCTGTTGGAGCATTTGGAGCCTTTTGAAGCATTTGTAGCCATTTGGAGCTAAGAAGTAGTCGATGCACGTCTATGCAGGGCTAAATGTTTATAAGATTGCTGGCTTTCGCAAGTGATTCTGTAGTAGGATAGATATTGTGTAATAAATATTATGTTTGTAAAAGACTTTGAGGTGTTTTATTTCTCGAACCTTACACTTTTCTGGTACTTTTTTAAAATTAAAGTTGATTTGTATCGGCCAGGGATTGAACCAAGGACCTTAGTCGATTTAATCAATCAGTATATAGATTACAAATTTATTTAATGAATTTTGAACTTTTTCACGAATCTCTAACATTACAATTATGAATTTCCAATATGGTGGTCTTGATGTCTGATAGGATGATGTTAGTAGAGGTTTTAAAGTCTCTTTAAGAATGATGAACATGGTATATTGAAATTATTATTTTTTCATAAAATTAAACAATATTGCAACGATCGGGTATCGAACCAAGGACGGGAGCGGATCGAATCAATATCTAAGTTAATGAGTGATTTATTTAATGAATTTTGGATTTTTTCCCGCTTTTCTAGCTACATTATTACATGATTTCAAGATGGCGGTCGAATTTCAAGATGGCGGGGGCACCTCGGTAATAAATGATTACTGCACTGTAGCGGGTTAGAATAAAATTAACCAGATGGAAATGTACTCCATAATACAAGTACACACACAAGATGGAGTACTCTGGCAGGTGGTAGCTCCTGGTAGCATGTACTGAACATAAAATGTCGGATCCATGATGGTCGACAAGGACAAAGTCAAATTTCAAGGACAAAGTCAAATTTCAATGTCACGGTCAAATTTCAAGGTCAAGGTCAAATTTCAAGGTCAAGGTCAAAGTTCATGGTCAAGGTCAAAGTTCAATGTCAACAGTTCAGGACAAAGGTATGGTGAACATAAAATTATACTACATGGTATCGGCACACTCTAGCAGACGAAAACAAGATGGTGGTCTCCAGCGGATGAAGACAAGATGGCGGACATGATGCCATACCAGTTGATGATATATACCTTGGTACTGGTGGTGGTAGATCAGTCTAGGTAGCTTTCATGGAGGAAGGATCAACCGTTTACTCTCGCCGGGAATCGAACCAAGGACGTACATCGATATAATCAAACAGAATTCAAATACGTTAATTTTTTGATGAATTTTGGAGTTTTTTTCATTAAAATCGGATAATAAATAAAGATTTTCAAGATGGCGTCCAAATTTCAAGATGGCGGACATGACGTCATACTAGGTGAAGATATGTATACTTTGACATAAGTGGTGGGGGTCAGTCTGCCTGCGTCCACTGAGAGGGAAGGATCGGTAGCCATTTTTAATTTTTTTTGCACTCTTCGGGTTCGAACCGAGGACTCCGAACTCCGTGTCTAAAAAGTTCAATATTTATAAATATTTTATTAAAATTTTATTAATTTAATTTTTTTTTATAATTTTAAAAAAAATTTCATTAAAATCGGATAATAAATAAAAAAGTTAAAGATGGCGGCCGTAACGGAAATTGCAACGGTGACGTCATAATCCAAGATGGCGGAAAACAAAATGGTGGAAAGTTCGAGAAAACAAAATGACGTCATCCAAGATGGCGGATCCAAGATGGCTGATCCAAAATGGCCGCCGTGATCTACTTGTCCCGTTACGTTATGTCCCGTTACACCGTGTCCCGTTACGCTGTGTCCCGTTACGCTCGTCCAAGATGGCCGACGTGACGTCACAGATAGACGTGACGTCAGAGATGTGGCTCGGCACCAAGCACCACAGCCAGAAGCCATGTCCCAGAAGCCCCATTCCTATACTACTGAAGACTTTAATGTAGTATATATCTTTACATTAAATAATTTGTTATGCTCAGCAAAAAAAACGTTTAAATTTGCTAACAGATAAATAAATGCTGGCCATGAAAAAAAAAAACATGGCTTGTTCAAATGAATGTCCACCATATTCATTGTTCTCCCATGTGACTTATTCGTCTTCATTAAAAATGCTACTGATAACGGAAACTGCAGTCTTTTAAAATGAAACAACAATGGAATAAGTGAAATGGAAATAATGGTTTTAAATTTTAGATTTGTCTTGCCACCTTCTTACCTGCGGATATACGATTTTTGTTAAAACCATTTGAGCTGACTGAATTTTTCAAAGATATACTTATAAATTTTTGTATGTAATTCTTTTTGTAATTTCTGTATTTCAGAGTCAAACGAGTCTAATTATTTTGTTGAAAGTTATGACTTAAAACGTTTATTTCTATCGATCAAACAATAACTGCATAACGTATACAAAACATTTTCTATAGCATTTAACAAGCTTATAATATCATAAGTACAAAGGCTAAGTTGGGCTCATTTGAGATTTTGAATCAGTTGTACTTGAACTGGATTCTAAAGAATCTCACAACTCGTCAAAATACACCAAAACACTATCATAATGGCATGATGTTACATAATGAATTTTGAATGTTAAATAAAAGTAAATAAAATAAAATATTTCAACCAAGAAGGTATGGTTTTGAAGAATTTAAAGTGCAGTATTTTTTAAATATAGTTGCAGCAACTGTATAAAAATTTACAATATAATTTTTGATATTTTCAACTGTTGAACTATATTTGGCGGGGTTGTTTAATGACTCCGAATACTGGGAAATAAATTATCTAGAATTAATTATAGTACGCTTTCAAATTGAGCATTTGGATTTTGATTTATATTTTACACAATAAGGTAGCGAGAATTCATAAAAATACAAAATGTGAAAGAAATCATGGATGATAGAATTTGTCTAAAACAATATACAATGAAATTATTTTGTTGCTTTTCAAACGAACAGCAGTTTATCCCCAGAGTTTGACCATTATGAAGGCTCACCTAGCCAGAAGTGTATTTATCTAGGTGATGATAAGTGCGACGTTCGCTGGCGATCTAAGCGCTGTATCGCCTCTGAACGCAAGGCTGACTCGTCATATGCGATATGATTGGTAACCGTTACATTATATGGCAAGGAAATGTATATAAAAGGTGCAATGCAAGTGCCTTGAGTGCTTTCAAGAATCTGTACCGTGTATTTCATGCCAAATATGTTCTAAATACACGCGTTTCAAGCATTTCTCATTCTTCTAGAAGTAAAGTTTAGAAACGAAATACGGAAACAGAACCACTCAGCCTATTCTTTAATGCTTTTAGTAAACATTCTCCACCCGGATGTCTTGAACATTTTTTTTTCAAATCACGTGATATTTTTTTTCTGAAGCATTCTCGGTTAGAACGTGATAGCTCAGTATTCGCCCCTTCCAGCATCGCTGGTCGATGGTGCGTTCTCGGTGGTTTGTTCTCTTGGCGAAGCTTCGTGGTTGGGAAGGGGAGGGTGGAAGAGGAAGAGTGGAAGAGGCGATAAACCGCTTGCTGGAGAACACGGGATGAAAGTATCGGCCGACAAGACCCTGTGTGCCACCGCGGCGAGAGCTCACCCCTCAGGGGAGAGAAAACAGAGCCGTGTACATCAGGAAATGTACAAAAAAAAAAAGGAAAGGGAACCTAAAAAAAGACATCAAAAATCTTGTGTGTAGGCTACGCAAATTTCCCCTGCAACAACACCACTCACACATTTCCTCTGCGAAATCTTTTTCATCCTTCTCCGTACGTATTAACTTGCCCGAGATGCAAAGTGAATCTTTTTCTACACAAGATGTGACACAGGAATATCCAACAGAGGAGCTTTGACTCTATGGTGCGTCCCGTTTAATCTGAACCCTTTCTATTTCTTCGGTCGAACTATAGTTCCGGTGAGAAATTAACGTGTCAAAATTGAACAGGTGCAAGACAAGCTAGGTTTGAACTGGTAAACCCTGAAAAGTGCCGGGAATTTGGAAATCACAAGGTGAATTAGTCACGGTAATATATATTCTAACAAAATGGCTAGTCAAATATTCATCGCTGAATCATTCAAATGTGTAGTACATGTTATTTTGGGTTAAGTCTTTGCTATGTTAGAAAGCTGATGGGCAAATATTTTTTTGGCATTTTTTAGGGGGGTTAAATTCCATCAGTGGTGGTACCTTGGAGTGCCAAGTTAGGAACGTCATATCCAACATAGATTCCAGACATTTTATTACTGTGTAAACACCTTCGTCTTGACAAATGAAGAATTATAAGTACGTTGCCTAAGACATTATAAGGCAGTAGCAGAAAAATTTACGTTGGTGTTTTTTTCTAAAGAAAACCAATTTGTTGCCTGTTGTTGACACTTCTAAACGTAGATAGTTTCTGGTCCGACCAAAAACATGCATGAATGAATCTTCATGGAAACGGCGTAGAGAAATCTTTCTGTCCAGCTGATAGAATACGTAATGTATGCGGGACATGTTGAACATTAGATGGAGTGAGGCGTTTGCATCGTGAACATTGTTTGGAAATGATGTTATCTTATGGCAGTGAATAGAGTTTAACGACGGACATTCTAAGTCATTCTTATTAACTTCAATGTCCAGGAATTTTTTTCCGCAATGTATTGGGTTTTTCAATAAGGCGATAGGATGTATTAGAGGGAGGGGAAATCCGACGATCCGCAAATGTTTGAATGTTTTAATTAATCGGTGTCATATTCTAAAGGTCGAGTTAACATTTCATATTGTTTTATTATTATTATTATGAATAAAATAATCATGTTTTTAATACAAATAAATTTTCAAAAATGTGTAAACAATCAGTTTGTTATATTATAAAAAAATAGTTATATATACATTGATATATAAAATAAGGAGCAGCATTTTCCTACATGACAGTGATTCCCTCCAAAAAATTGTTGTTTGGATATTCATTCACCTAATGGTGTGGTAAAATTTGAATTTCGACTACATCACACAATGCTTTCCCCTGTCTATTGCTTACTCCATGGTAAATTATAGATAAAAACCGATTATACGTATAGCTCCTCCTAAAAGGTTAGTTATTTCAGATCAACAACATAAATTAAATATTACATACTAATTGCGTATTATTGATGTAGCTGACACAACCTAACCAAAATTTCATTTTAATTATTATTCGCCTTATTTTCAAGGAGCCGTAACACAGAAAAAAAAAAGATTTCTGTACTTTTACAAAAGACTCCTATGAAAACTAGTTACCAAAAAATTGTTTGTAATACTAAAAGAAAGATATTGTACATTTGTAGACACACGGCTATGGTATTTTTGCATATATGAAATACGATTTTTTAAAAAATACTAAGTATATTTTACCAAAGAAGGCACAAAATTGTTTATTCTACTGATGTTTTATTCAAGCATATTTTTATTAAACTATGGAAATGAAAGTAAAATTACAATTTGAATTTATTTGCTTTTACGATCCTTCTAAATGTGCGCAGTTAATACTGGAGATCTATTCGAGGAATGCTTTACAAACAAATTTGAAATAATGGAGGTACTGGGTCAAAGCAAAGCATAATCGTCTGGGTAAGAATCGTAACCCAGTATAAGAGCGAACAAATTTTGCAGTGATACATATTAATAATGTTCGCAGGCTTTCACGGCCATTGTCTGAAGTAGCTTGGCATCTGGGTTGTAGCCGTGTCCTTGGCGATAAATTCACCTACGTTTTCGGTCGACATTACAGTCGCCATCATCAGGGAGCAGTTACCTGCTAAGGTTGTAGGTAACAATAGGTAACTGCTCCCTGATGATAGCGACTGCAATGTCGACCGAAACGTCGGTGAATTTATCGCCAAGGGCACGACTACAACCCAGAAGCCAAGCTACTTCAGTGATAGATGTTTTTTTTTCATATAAATGTACAAATTTAGAAACATCTGTAAGTTTACATTTATATTTATGTTCAAATAAATAAGAACCCCCTATTGTTCGTTATTCCCTGGAGTCGGAGCTAGAGAGCCGGTCTCACTCGCAGGCGAGATCCTGATCCTGGTGTTCGGCGTCCACCTGAGCTACGCGTGCCGCAACGCCGCGACGCAGTTCCAGGAGAGACGCTTCCTGTGCCTCGCCATCTGCGTGGAGGCGTGCGTGAGCGGCGCCTTCTACGTGCTGCGCGTCTTCTACGCGGCGTCGCTGCACCCCGACGCCGCCTACCTCGCCTACTTCGCGCGCAGCCAGCTCACCTCCACCGTCGTGCTGATCGTCATATTCGTGCCTAAGGTGAGCCCTCCCTGTTTGTGACGTTTGGCATCTGATACCTCCACCATTGTGCTGATCGTCATATACATGCCTAAGGTGAGCCCTCCCTGTTTGTGACGTTTGGCATCTGATACCTCCACCATTGTGCTGATCGTCATATACATGCCTAAGGTGAGCCCTCCCTGTTTGTGACGTTTGGCATCTGATACCTCCACCATTGTGCTGATCGTCATATACATGCCTAAGGTGAGCCCTGCCTGTTTGTGACGTTTGGCATCTGATACCTCCACCATTGTGCTGATCGTCATATACATGCCTAAGGTGAGCCCTCCCTGTTTGTGACGTTTGGCATCTGATACCTCCACCATTGTGCTGATCGTCATATACATGCCTAAGGTGAGCCCTGCCTGTTTGTGACGTTTGGCATCTGATACCTCCACCATTGTGCTGATCGTCATATACATGCCTAAGGTGAGCCCTGCCTGTTTGTGACGTTTGGCATCTGATACCTCCACCATTCTGCTGATCGTCATATACATGCCTAAGGTGAGCCCTGCCTGTTTGTGACGTTTGGCATCTGATACCTCCACCATTGTGCTGATCGTCATATACATGCCTAAGGTGAGCCCTGCCTGTTTGTGACGTTTGGCATCTGATACCTCCACCATTGTGCTGATCGTCATATACATGCCTAAGGTGAGCCCTCCCTGTTTGTGACGTGGTTAACGGGGTATGTCATCTGATACCTCCACTATTATGCTGATTGTTACTATACATAGTGTCTAAGGTGAGCTCTCCCTGTTTGAGTTGTGGGTAACGGGGTTTGGTATTGTGACGTGTGTGTCACGTCACATTTGGTGGCGGTTATTTTTGTGTACTGGCGCAGTGTTATTTACCGTTTGCCGTGTGGCGGCGCGAGCCGTTCCCTCAGATTTGGTGTTTTGGCCGGTGTGGATCTAGGAGCGCGGGCACGTTTCAGATTGTCAGGATCTAGAGCCGCTCGTGCTTTCGTGAGGCTCTGATCGGCTATTTTCGGTACTCAGTGTTTGCGTTTGTCATGTGTTTTCCTTTTGGTGGGTTGAGGTTGGTACCTGTGGCGCGCGGAGTTGTTGACGAGTTTTCTCTGAGGAGGGTCTGTCTGCTACGAGCCATGGCCTGAGTGGGGAATATAAGAACTTAAGTTACGGCAGGTTTTGCTCCGTCGGTTATACCATGTTCGAGTGCAGCAGTGTTCTACGCAGTTATTACCAATGAGGAGAAAAATTTTATTTTTAGTATATCGAGAATTTAAAAATTTTGTAGAGTGGGCCTAGTCGCTAATGTCGTGGACGTCAAATGGTGCCGTGCGTGCTGCTGATCCTTCTTTAACCCTGTTAAGGCTTGTCTGCGAGGCTTCTTGATTGGATATCTCCGGAAGTAGATGGCAACAGATAAACTGTAAGTTTTGAAATTTAGTCTTCGTCTATATTACGTCAGACGGACCTTCTGTGGACCTTCGCTGGGTAGACTTTGTGGCCTACGCTACGCCGGTATTTTTCACCTTCGAGATAACGTTTGAATATAACTGTAATTTTTTGAAGCAATTTTTTTTATTAGACACAGCCGCAAGTAACTACGTCGTCAAGTCTGGAATTGAGTGGTTACCTATTTGGGAGGGAAATTGTTAATATTTTGTACCCTTTATGCGAGTTATGCGTACTGGGTAAATTTGTTTTTTTAATGAGATTTTATTGTAATTTTTTGTTGCAATTTTTATAACATTATAAATTTTTATGTAGGTATTTATCAAGTTAATTTCGAAAGGTGTGTACTCAGGTGCTCGATAGGGTATTTTGTGAGGCAGAAAATTGGCTGTGAACTATTATAATCATTTATCGTATATACATATTTTTTCTTTACTGCCTGATTATGAACTTTCGAATTGGACTGGAAAAGTTTGAGGCAACAAGTAATTATTTTGCCAAAAAACATTGAATGAGTAGATTAACTGAACCGAGCACCTAATTTATTTTGTGAAAGGTGGTAATATTTTATATTTATATATATATATATATATATATATTTATATATATATGTATTTTAGGTTGCAGTTTTAAGTGATATTGTTTTTTTTAAGTAATATTGTATTTTATATTTATTGTGGTGGTTTTTGATGTTAACCAAGTCAGAACAGCATCTAGTTCATGTGCGACACCCGTGGTGCACCGGGGGGGTTATAGGTATACTTGTTATTTTATAGTGTTATGTACTTCTAGTCAAGAGGGGCGAAGCCTGATATACCCTGTTGTTAATTGTTAAATTTAATATCCTTATATATTGTTTGGCATGTTCTGCTTATATTTGTTTTATGGTCATATAAAGAACCAAATAATACATAACTAACTCACTATTTCGCTGTCTATTCTTTGTATCCTGCCTTCCGCAAATTTTTGGGTCTAAGGGGGGTACAGGCTGCGCCACTCTGCTACAGCGAGAGCAGTGGTGTTAGTTGCGGTTTATCTTGGGTGTTAGTATCGTTGTGACAAATCACCATTCATTATGCCGACGGCGTGGGTTCAGAAACTATCAAAACCAGACTTGAAAACAAACTTAATTGCTGCTGGTCTCACAGTTGAAGAGACTGAAGATATTGATACCTTAAGGAAACGGTTTGTTGCGTACTTAAAAGGAAATAAAGGGGATGTGCAGGAGGGGGCATGCAGTGTGGGGGGCACTGTGGAAAGTACTGATTTCAAAAGTCGATTAGCGTTGTCTACGCTGCATAATGTGCCAATGTTGAAATCTTTTGAACCTTGCGAATTATTGAGTTTTATCGTTGCTGTGGACAGGGTTAAATGAAGTCTACTGTTACGGTCAGATATGGACCTCATTCAAGGGTTGTTATGTCGAGTCTCAGGGGTGGCATTGGAGGTTTTCCTGGCCGGTCTAGAAAATGGTGATAGTTGGGTTACTGTGAAGAAGCAGCTCTGGGTGGTGCTTTGTCCCACACGTGAAAAGGAGGATTTAATAAACAATGTTGTTAAACGTTTTCAAAGGCCCAAGGAAAGGATGGTAGAGTTTGTGCAAGATGTTGGAGAGGCGGCTTATGCGTTGGGGATGGAATTTTCCGATAATGAATTTATCTCGTTGGTCTTGGAAAACATGGCCCCCGCCATGAGACAACAATGTGCCTTTTTGACCTTGCCAACTACTAAGATTGAGTTAAATTCCTGGGCTATGCAGGTTGACAATCTTATGTATGCTTGCCAAAAGTATTTTGTGCAAGTGTCTCATGGAAAATCAAGCGAAGTTGGTTTGGGTGTCAAGGAAGTTTCAGAACCGGCAGGAAATAGTGGGAAAACAGTGGTCTGTTTCAAGTGTGGCAAAGTGGGGCATATAGCTCCTAAATGTAGGGGTGATAGTGCGATAGGGCGTAAATGTTATAATTGTGGGAAGAATGGACATTTTGCTAGGGAGTGCAGAAATAATAGGGATAAAAGGAGCAGTTCGGAGGCAGCCAATGTTAGTGTGGTGGATGAGCAGCATGTTGCGATTATAAAGCATGGGTCTGGAGGGAAGAAAACAAGCAGCCTTTGGGTTGATGTGAATATTGGTGACATCACTATACAAGCCATGATTGATACGGGGGCAACCAATTGTTTTGTTAGTCAGAAATTTGTGAGCCAGGTTGTCAAGGAGATGCCAGAGTTGAAAAATAAAATCATGGTTGAAGAAGGTTTCCGCTTACAGGTAGCATATGGTGGTTGTGTTCAGGTGAAGGTTAATGTGTTAATACATTTTAAAATAGGAAAGTTTTCATGGAGTAGAAAGTTCTGGATTCTGCCTGGGCTTCTGTGTGATATGTTGCTGGGGCTAAACTTTCTTGAGGAATCGCGAGCTCTTGTGGATTGCTCAGGGCATAGGTTAATTTTTGGTTTCGACAAAAATGTTTTAATTCCTCTAGCTAAGAAATTAAAGCATGGGGTGAAAGCATACTCTGGTATTGAGGCAAGAGAGAAAGGATTAAATGTGGAACAGGAAAAGGTATTACAGGAACTCATTGATGAGTTTGGAGATGTTGTTACCAAACGTTTGGGTAAATGTGAACTATTGCCCTATAAAATAAAAGTGAGTGACGAAGAACCCATAAAATGCCGCCCATATCAGTGTTCTCCTCCCAAACTTCATGCCTTTAGGGGAATTATAAAGGAGCTGGAACAGCAAGGAGTGATAAAGCACACTCTTTCCCCATATGCTTCGCCAGCTTTCTTGGTGAAAAAGAAGGAGCCCGGAAAATTTAGACTTGTATTAGATTATCGCCAACTGAACCAGAAAGTAAAAGTAGACCCATTTCCGATGCCAAATATCGAAACTCTGTTTCAGTATCTGAGTCAAGCCAAATTCTTTACTGTGCTGGATTTAAATTCCGCCTTTCATCAGTGTGTACTAGATGAATCCAGCAAGATGTACACAGGTTTCGTGACTCCTTGGGGACACTATCAGTGGGAGCGCGTGCCTTTCGGGGTGAATTTTGGAGGACAATGTTTGTCGCGTATTCTAAGTTCCCTGTTGGAAGATTTTCAATTCAAATTTGTGGTATCCTTCCTGGATGATATCCTCATTTATTCTGAGTCCTTTGAAGGACACTTGGAACACATCAAATTAGTTTTGGAGAAACTTCGTTGGGCAGGTCTCACAGTGAACCCTGGAAAGATTGTGTGGGCCAGTGACCAAATCAAATTCTTAGGGTTTCTGGTGTGTGAAGGGAAGTTGATTATGGATCCCGAGAAGATCTCCCCAATAGTGAATTTTCCTGAACCCAAAAACGTAAAGGGGGTGATGCGTTTTTTGGGAATGATGGGTTACTTCTCAAAATTTGTGCCAAATTATGCTGAGCGCTGTGCTCCCTTAAACGCTCTTAAGAAGAAAAACTGCATTTTTCACTGGGGTGAGGAACAACGAGTTGCCTTTGCAGACTTGAAATGGGCCATCTCCCATCCCCCTGTTTTAGCTTTGCCCAATTTCAATGAGAGATTCACTGTGCAAGTTGATGCCAGTAGTCTAGCGGTAGGTGTTGTGCTTCTGCAGGGAGATGAGGGAAATCGGCGTCCGATTGCCTACGCGAGTAGAACCCTAAATGACCACGAACAAGCCTACAGCGCGTATGAAAAGGAAGCCTTGGCTTGTATTTTTGGAGTTGAACGTTTTGCCTGTTATATTGAACATGATGAGTTTGACCTCCTAACTGATAATCAAGCGTTGACTTGGGTTTTCTCCCATCCTAGGCAGTTAGGAAAAATAGGAAGGTGGATTATGCGATTGACCCGTTTCCGTTTTAAGATTGTCCATGTCAAAGGAGCAGATAATAACGTGGCAGATGCCCTGTCGCGCATGTATGACCAAAGTGAGTTTGAGGTGCGGGAGAGTGAGCCTTCTGAGGAAGTCTTATCATTGCATAGTCAGGGTGAATTTGAGGTACAAGGAAAAGTAACAATAGGGGCCTGTTTATTTCTTCAATCTATTCCAGAGTTTTTCACTAATTTGGGTGAGTGGCAGAGAGATGATCCTGATGGGGTTTTTCTTCATCAGAAATGTGAGGGAGGCACTTGTAAGAATTTTGTCATATATAAACAGATTCTTTATTTTGTCAACAAGCAAGGTAGAAGATTTGCTTGGGTTCCTAAAGCTGCGAGAGCGATGGTTCTGCGCTATTTTCATGACACCCCGGTGGGAGGCCATATGGGGGTTAGTAAAACAGAGGCCAAGATTCGTAGGGAATTCTATTGGGCTGGCATGCATGAGGACATAAAAATGTATGTGGCAAAGTGTTCCCACTGTCAGTTGGCTAAGCAGCCCCAGAACTCCAGAATGGGCCCTTATTCTGTACAAATCCCAGAGCGGGTATGGCAAAGAGTCTTTATAGACATCTTCGGACCTCTTCCTCGATCCAGTAGCGGAAATAACTGCATCTTATTGTTGGTTGATGGGTTCTCTAGGTTCATCATTCTGTTCCCTCTTAGGGATATGAAAGCCAGTACCATTAGTGGAAAGCTAGAACGTGAAGCCTGGAAAATATTTGGTAGTCCAGAACTCTTAATTTCAGACAATGCTTCCTACTTTACTTCTAAAACTATGTCGGATATGTGCTTTAAATGGGGTGTGAAGCAAGTACACACAAGCCCATATTACCCTTGCCCAAATCTAGTCGAACGGGTGAACAAGACTGTCAAAGTAGCTTTGACCATTTTTCATCATCGAAACCAAAGGTTTTGGGACACAGTGTTGCCGCTATTAAATGTTGCCTTGAATTCAGTTCCTCATGGAGCTACCGAAAAGTCACCTAACATGGTTCTATTTGGTAGAGAATTACCTCATCCCTTATTGAGTATATGGGGAATTTCTCCCTCCTGTTTTGAGGCCACCGGAAAAGAGTTGGAGGAAATCTGGTCCAAAGTGGACAAATCCTTGGTGAAGGCTCATCAAACCATGAGTAAACGCTACAACAAAGGTCGCATTGAGTGCAATATCAATATTGGTGATTTGGTGGTTTGTCGGAAGGTTACGTTGAGCAAAAAGGTAGATTTTGTGTCGAGCAAGCTTAGTTTGGCATATGAAGGACTTTATAGAGTCCAAAGTTTCTTGACCCCAGTCACTGTAAATCTTGTGGACCTTGAAGATGGCAGAGTTGTGAAGAAAGCTCATCTGTCAGCGGTGAAAAAGTATATTCCATCCTAGGAGGTTGTGTGGATTTGGTTGTTGCTTTAGGCACCAGCATCCTCTGTCCTCTTGAGATCTTTCTTTTGGCTCCTTGATGTAGTTTTTGTTGATCTCCTCAGTTTTTGGTTTGTGCATCCTTGTTTGTTTTGGTGTGGTGAGTTAGCATTGGAGGTAGTTGACAAATTTGAAGCTTTTGTTTCCTTTGGTTTTTCTTTCCCGGGGGGGTGTGTTTTTAGGAGGGGTGGCTGTGACGTGTGTGTCACGTCACATTTGGTGGCGGTTATTTTTGTGTACTGGCGCAGTGTTATTTACCGTTTGCCGTGTGGCGGCGCGAGCCGTTCCCTCAGATTTGGTGTTTTGGCCGGTGTGGATCTAGGAGCGCGGGCACGTTTCAGATTGTCAGGATCTAGAGCAGCTCATGCTTTCGTGAGGCTCTGATCGGCTATTTTCGGTACTCAGTGTTTGCGTTTGTCATGTGTTTTCCTTTTGGTGGGTTGAGGTTGGTACCTGTGGCGCGCGGAGTTGTTGACGAGTTTTCTCTGAGGCGGGTCTGTCTGCTACGAGCCATGGCCTGAGTGGGTTACCTTTTACTGCCGATGGAGTGGCTGCGGGAATGAATTTCATGGCTGTAACTTAGTGTGGAAGTTCGGTAAATCCTTGGTGGAATATAAGAACTTAAGTTACGGCAGGTTTTGCTCCGTCGGTTATACCATGTTCGAGTGCAGCAGTGTTCTACGCAGTTATTACCAATGAGGAGAAAAATTTTATTTTTAGTATATCGAGAATTTAAAAATTTTGTAGAGTGGGCCTAGTCGCTAATGTCGTGGACGTCAAATGGTGCCGTGCGTGCTGCTGATCCTTCTTTAACCCTGTTAAGGCTTGTCTGCGAGGCTTCTTGATTGGATATCTCCGGAAGTAGATGGCAACAGATAAACTGTAAGTTTTGAAATTTAGTCTTCGTCTATATTACGTCAGACGGACCTTCTGTGGACCTTCGCTGGGTAGACTTTGTGGCCTACGCTACGCCGGTATTTTTCACCTTCGAGATAACGTTTGAATATAACTGTAATTTTTTGAAGCAATTTTTTTTATTAGACACAGCCGCAAGTAACTACGTCGTCAAGTCTGGAATTGAGTGGTTACCTATTTGGGAGGGAAATTGTTAATATTTTGTACCCTTTATGCGAGTTATGCGTACTGGGTAAATTTGTTTTTTTAATGAGATTTTATTGTAATTTTTTGTTGCAATTTTTATAACATTATAAATTTTTATGTAGGTATTTATCAAGTTAATTTCGAAAGGTGTGTACTCAGGTGCTCGATAGGGTATTTTGTGAGGCAGAAAATTGGCTGTGAACTATTATAATCATTTATCGTATATACATATTTTTTCTTTACTGCCTGATTATGAACTTTCGAATTGGACTGGAAAAGTTTGAGGCAACAAGTAATTATTTTGCCAAAAAACATTGAATGAGTAGATTAACTGAACCGAGCACCTAATTTATTTTGTGAAAGGTGGTAATATTTTATATATATATATATATATATATTTATATATATATATGTATTTTAGGTTGCAGTTTTAAGTGATATTGTTTTTTTTAAGTAATATTGTATTTTATATTTATTGTGGTGGTTTTTGATGTTAACCAAGTCAGAACAGCATCTAGTTCATGTGCGACACCCGTGGTGCACCGGGGGGGTTATAGGTATACTTGTTATTTTATAGTGTTATGTACTTCTAGTCAAGAGGGGCGAAGCCTGATATACCCTGTTGTTAATTGTTAAATTTAATATCCTTATATATTGTTTGGCATGTTCTGCTTATATTTGTTTTATGGTCATATAAAGAACCAAATAATACATAACTAACTCACTATTTAGCTGTCTATTCTTTGTATCCTGCCTTCCGCAAATTTTTGGGTCTAAGGGGGGTACAGTATTTCACACCTCCACCACAGGCTCGCTTATTTATTTTCATTTCTATTTATGCCAACAATGTGTTGAACAGCTTTTAGCATCCTCATTGTTAAAATTGTTATTCTTATTTTTTTCATTTCTATTTCTGTATCTAATGTGGTTAATAGCGTTAGGAATCTGACACCTCCACCATCATTTGGCTTATTATTGTCTACTCGTGCTTGCGAAATTTTTTACTGTGTTTGGCATCTGATACCACTGATACACTTCTTAACATATTCCACCCCACTTCCGATTGCATTATGTTTAATTGTGTTTGACATTGGTCAAATTCACTATCGTATTGATCACCATATGCTTCACTAGAGTTATACATATTATCTGCGAAGTATTTAATGGAGATCTTCCATCGGCCAACTCCAACAACGAGCCTATAGTCGTATTTTAAATATCATGTTCATACTCATGCCTAAAATGAGATTGCCTGTTTGCACTCTGTATCGTGGTTAACATAGTTTTTAATCTGATCATCTACTGTCACAATGCCCATTAAAGTCGTACCTAGTCCTGTCCGTCACCTAGCAAACAGATATGGAAATGGAATGTTTTTATCTTCTCGTTGGAGATTGTTAGAAGGGATGATATCTGAAAACATGTTAATGGAACATTAATTTTATAAATAAATATGTTCCCCGGGAAAACCACACTGTGTGTAATTTATGAAAACTTTAATTCGGTTAAAAATCAGATAAAACCTAGTTTTGATAATGACATTTCAAGGTGTCATAAATCTGTTAAAGTACCCTTTAAAGGGACTACAATTTTGGGAAGTTTCTGACTCCCTATTTAACTAAGAAGTATTCCATACCACCCCAAAACCATTCGGTATTTACTTTCACCTAAATCCTAAGTTGAGTCTGCCACTATTTTCCCTCATACTTAAAACCTTGTTGTGGAAATATCAGTACCTGTCCATAACTTAAAATATTTTTAGTTTTTAAAATATATATGTATTTAACAGTCTTCTTTTAGCGCTGGAATTAGTAAGTCCAAAATATTAAAACTATATATTGTGTAGTCTTTTTATTTAGTCTATTTCGAAAGATCTATTAGCAATATGTATATAATGTAGTCATATGCAGAATACGAAGGAACCGTGTCAAAGATTCGGGTTGCAACTGCAGGCACCATCTTCATTCCATTCCAAATACTACCTGGATGGCGGTAAATCAACTGCTGACCACAACTTCGGATGGTAGCTCTTAAGGACCCGCCATTTTCACGTTTTTGTTTCCGTGCCTATGTCACAAAAAATATATATATTTTTTTTCATGTGAGCAGTATGAAGAATTATAAATAGTGTCTCAGTTCGGTACTCGACTCTTTTCTACTCCAAACCTTTTACATATCGTATATCTAAGGGTTGTATTTCACTGGAAAGAACGTAAGATTGTCGACAAGTTTAGGGTTGAAAGTTAATAGTATTCGCAGGCTTTCACGGCCGTTGTCTGAAGTAGCTTGGCTTCCAGGTTGTAGCCGCGTCCTTGGCGAATAATTCACCGACGTTTCGGTTGACATTGCACAGTAACCATTATCAGGGAGCAGTTACCTATACTATACCTACAGTAGCTTGGCTTCTGGGTTGTAGCCGCGTCCTTGGCGAATAATTCACCGATGTTTCGGTCGACATTGCAGTCGCCATCATTACGTACAGTAGGTAACTGCTCCCTGATGATGATGGTGACTGCAATGTCGACCGAAACATCGGTGAATTATTCGCCAAGGACGCGGCTACAACCCAGAAGCCAAGCTACGCGTACTTCGTGGTTAAAAATGGACACGGCGTGGAAGTGGACCTCGGAGGCCACGAAAGTGGTTCTCTGATGCAAGGGATGTGTGGGTCGTTACCACAAAGCCGAAATACCAGAACGTCGAACGTACAATAACGGCGAAAACCATAACGCCGAATGCCAAATTGACCGCAACGCCGACAGCTAGAAAACTGCTGTGTACCACAATGCCGAAATACATAAACGCCGAAAAATGTTGATGCGGGGAGGGGGGGGGGGGCACAGGAGCAAAATTAAAAACAACTGAATGAATTTGTGTGCTAACCTTACCTAACCTAACCTTTGTGGCAGTCTTGCAATGACATTTTTCGGCGTTAATGTATATCGGCGTTGTGGTATACATCAGTTTTCTGAATGTCGGCGTTGTAGTCAATTTGGCATTCGGCGTTGGGTATTTCGGCGTTGTGGGTCGTCCCCGGGACGTGCGAGACGCAGTGGGACACACGCACACGCCTCCTCCGCAGCTGTGGTACCAGCGCCGGCAGGCGGGCGACTCGCGCGCCGCGCGCCGCTACACGGCGCAGGAGTTCTCCGCCAGGACGCCGCTGGACGCCTTCAAGCCGCAGGATGGCGTCGCGACGCCCGGCGGCGGGGAGGCGGACGTCGGCGAGATCAACCTGGCCGACATGAACCCCGAGGACATCCGGGTGAGCGCGCCGACCGCGACACGCCTTCCAGCGCCTACATCAAACCCTTGTTGTTACTTGTTTGTATTCGTGTAGCATATCTCCATCGGCCTATCTCTCTATCTATATCTCTCTCCTCTTTATACCTCTATCTATATATCTTTATACAAGTCACTTTGTCGCAATGAAAATATTAAATGAGCTATGTTTTTGACGTGACAACGTCTAATAAATCGATGAACACCGGCTGCACGCACAAAAAGTGTCCCGTTGCGCACATTGTCCCGTTACGCTCATTGTACGCTTGCGCCGCATCTATCTCTCTTCCACTCGATTGGAACAACCATCTATTTGACTTTTTCGAGGCACATTAAACTTGAAACACTCCCATTAGTTTCCTACTTTTCCTATCATCGTCCTATCCTTAACAGAATAACACAGATTGGAAGAAGTTAAATAGCAAACATGTATAAAAGTTATAGTTAAAATAATCTCTTCGTTAAAGTAATAAACATATTTGAATTAATGAGTGCAAATAAAATTAAATTTATCAATTAAATTGTAGATTTAATTTCACTCCTTTGTATCCATACATAATAGTGATAATTCAATAAAATGATTCAATTTTATTCATAAAAGTATACAATCATTTCATCAATGTTTTGTTATGACGTTGTCACGTTAAACTATCGTCCGTAAACCGACTTTACAGACAACCAATTTTTTTTTACCTGTCACAGGTGTGGCATAGATAAATAAAAACACGCTCGTATTCGAATGCAACGTTGTGTCAAAATTTGAAAGCAATCGGTGACGAAATTTCGGAGATTTAAATTTTTTAGCGAATCAAATATTTACATTTATATAGGGCCTATATTTATACTAGCCGTATGCCCGATGGGATTTGCCAAATTTTAATCCCCTATCCAACCCCCGTTAGCGGTTTGAATTTTCAATACTGCTTTCTTAGTACTCACCTATGTTAGCCTATATAAGGAATATCTGTGCAAATTTCATGTTTTTAGACCAACCGGTTTTTAACTGTGCGTTGTCTGTCTGTGTCAAGAATTTAATTAAGTAGACTAGCTGAAGCACCCGGCATGGCCCGGTCTAAACCCCCCTTGAGAGCTGATTCTCAGTTGTTGGCTATGGCTTTCCAGGTTTAACTGGGCACATTAATAAGCACTATACCACAAAATAAAAGCTTATTTTAATATTCGAAATTTTTATTGTTTATTAACAATTTGTTTTAATGAAACCTTATTTACAATATAAAACTTTTCACAAATTTTCGTTAGCTAATACATAGTAATAATCCCTGATTAATGTTATTTCATAAATGCAAAAATAGCTATAGCCATGTGTTGTACAAAGTTACAATTGTTTTTTCTTGTAGAGTTACAAACTACTTCTTGGCAACTGGTTTGCAAAGGAATATTTTGTAAAAGTACAGAGCAAATATTTTTCTGTGTAGAGCTCCCTCCCTACAAGAAGAACCCTCAAGGTGATAAATCTGCAGAGTGACGCCTAGGTTGGTTTGTGCCACGGCTGGTAAAGGGGCCTCGTTTTAAAAGACTCAGCCTGGTACATATACTTATTTGTGCATAAGAGTGTAGTGTTTATCCTACATCAAGAAAATATCGCGAATTTTGCAGATCTCTAACAAGATGGAAAGTGACTAGTTATGATGAACGATGATGTTTAGTGATGGATCGTAACATGACAACTAGGGACTGGAAAATTTCGCACATTGAATGACCCACAGGTTAGCCTCCAAATATCCCGGCATATTGAAGCAAATACTTATAATTTGTACATCGGCAAATAACTTAAAGTAGTCAGTCATGCATAGTTTACTTTTGATTTGGTCCTTTATTTTATCGCTTGTTTACTACTGGTTCAATGCCCTCCAAAATAAGTTATAAAGCTTTTGGTCGAATTGAAGAAGTCATACAAAATAAAGTATTAACGAGTTTTTCAATTTTGCCAGAGAGCTTAACATCTAACCTCCGTGACGAGAAAAATAACATGTTCTCATGTTTGCAAATACACTTAAATACGAAAATTGGACACGAAATGTAAGTTAGAATTCTTGAAAATAATGCCGAGCGTGTCTTCAACTAAATTTCTTGACGCGAATCACATTTAGTTTCCGCACCCACCGCTAGAACTCACTGCTAGAGCAGCTAAGTCGATTATAGAAACATTCGATTTGAAGACCGAAATTATTATTATACATATAAACTTTTGAGTTGACTATGGTTTTGGGGTCTATGGACCATGAAACGAAAAACTGCATAGATATTTTCCGGAAGTCGCATCATGTTAACGGCTACAACAGGTATTATTTCTTCGAAATCTATCCACAAAAAAAGCGCGTGTAACCTTCATACACGTGACAGAAGCGAAACTTCTTTGGGAATTCAAACCTTCACTCGTAAGTCTATCGTAAGAGGTAAAACGGCAGAGAGAAAGAGAGAATGAGAGACAAAATACAATTTTCTAAATAAACATGAATTTTAAAAAAATTTACTCACTTCAAAATAAGCTCAAACCCCATTGTGTTGCCCTCTGCCCAAATACTGCCCTACTAGATGCCAGCAAGTCAGGTGCAGGTGGGTCCCTACCGCCGCTACCCGCCTATCCCTGCAGCATGGCGGGGTTCAACCTTCAACGCCGCCACGTGGAGCCCGCGGCCCGCCCAGTTCTCTGCACCGTCCGCAACTTATTAGTGCCATAAATGTTTCACCCCCTTCTTAATTTAGTTTAGGCTGGCTGGCAGCCTGGCGGGAAACGACAAAAGTCACCCCCGAAACAACCAGTGCCACCGAAACAAATGCGGACAACAATGTCCAGGCTCCAGCTCTTTTGCTTAGTAGACTTTCTACTCTGTCCAACTCTTCTTCCGGAACCATCCTTCTGTTTCCTGGAACCAACCTGCTTGATTCTAGTGCATGAAATTTTTGCATCCCGCATGTCAGTGCCCAGTGCCCTGTGTCTATGCAGGTTTTACCTGGGCTCAAATTATCTAGTATAGTCATTAGTCTAGTATAGTCAGTGAGGGTAGTTAGTCATGGCGCCAATCACTGCCGTGGCTGGCTAATCCCCTTCCTAGCACATGATGCGTGCTAACCCTCCTGCATGGTTCATAACCTGCATGACTAGGCGCATAGGCACACTTAGAGTCTCTCCATAACCCAGACCCCTCCCAAATACACTAAAATTTAGTTAGGTTAGGAAATATATATATATATTAAATTTAACTTATCACACCAATGTTTCACGGAAATATTTTCATTTAAATTCGGCCCGAAGTTTTACTTCAAAAGGTTGTTCAGTATTTGTGCTAACAGTGCCTGCTCTCTCTCCCGCAGGCGGAGCTGAAGCGCCTGTACACGCAGCTCGAGGTGCTGAAGAACAAGACCATCCGGGCCGACAACCCGCACATATCCAAGCGCCGAGGCGGCCGCAAGGTGGCCCACCGCCGCTTCTCGCTGCAGGTAACGGGTGTAACCCCTCTCCGCTAGGGGTGGCACATCCTCCAGATATCCTCCCTGTCCGCGGAACTCAGGGGGATCTCGCTCTCTCTCCCACGGGGGTGCAACCCCTCTCCGCTAGGGGTGGCACATCCTCCAGATATCCTCCCTGTCCGCGGAACTCAGGGGGATCTCGCTCTCTCTCCCACGGGGGTGCAACCCATCTCCGCTAGGGATGGTACACCCTCCAGATATCCTCCCTGTCCGCGGAACTCAGGGGGATCTCGCTCTCTCTCCCACGGGGGTGCAACCCCTCTCCGCTAGGGGTGGCACATCCTCCAGATATCCTCCCTGTCCGCGGAACTCAGGGGGATCTCGCTCTCTCTCCCACGGGGGTGCAACCCCTCTCCACTAGGGATGGTACACCCTCCAGATATCCTCCCTGTCCGCGGAACTCAGGGGGATCTCGCTCTCTCTCCCACGGGGGTGCAACCCATCTCCGCTAGGGATGGTACACCCTCCAGATATCCTCCCTGTCCGCGGAACTCAGGGGGATCTCGCTCTTGCTCCCACGGGGGTGCAACCCCTCTCCGCTAGGGGTGATACACCCTCCAGATATCCTCCCTGTCCGCGGAACTCAGGGGGATCTCGCTCTCTCTCCCACGGGGGTGCAACCCCTCTCCGCTAGGGGTGGTACACCCTCCAGATATCCTCCCTGTCCGCGGAACTCAGGGGGATCTCGCTCTCTCTCCCACGGGGGTGCAACCCCTCTCCGCTAGGGGTGGCACATCCTCCAGATATCCTCCCTGTCCGCGGAACTCAGGGGGATCTCGCTCTCTCTCCCACGGGGGTGCAACCCATCTCCGCTAGGGGTGGTACACCCTCCAGATATCCTCCCTGTCCGCGGAACTCAGGGGGATCTCGCTCTCTCTCCCACGGGGGTGCAACCCCTCTCCGCTAGGGGTGGCACATCCTCCAGATATCCTCCCTGTCCGCGGAACTCAGGGGGATCTCGCTCTCTCTCCCACGGGGGTGCAACCCCTCTCCGCTAGGGGTGATACACCCTCCAGATATCCTCCCTGTCCGCGGAACTCAGGGGGATCTCGCTCTCTATCCCACGGGGGTGCAACCCCTCTCCGCTAGGGGTGGTACACCCTCCAGATATCCTCCCTGTCCGCGGAACTCAGGGGGATCTCGCTCTCTCTCCCACGGGGGTGCAACCCCTCTCCGCTAGGGGTGGCACATCCTCCAGATATCCTCCCTGTCCGCGGAACTCAGGGGGATCTCGCTCTCTCTCCCACGGGGGTGCAACCCCTCTCCGCTAGGGGTGGTACACCCTCCAGATATCCTCCCTGTCCGCGGAACTCAGGGGGATCTCGCTCTCTCTCCCACGGGGGTGCAACCCCTCTCCGCTAGGGGTGGCACATCCTCCAGATATCCTCCCTGTCCGCGGAACTCAGGGGGATCTCGCTCTCTCTCCCACGGGGGTGCAACACCTCTCCGCTAGGGGTGGTACACCCTCCAGATATCCTCCCTGTCCGCGGAACTCAGGGGGATCTCGCTCTCTCTCCCACGGGGGTGCAACCCCTCTCCGCTAGGGGTGGCACATCCTCCAGATATCCTCCCTGTCCGCGGAACTCAGGGGGATCTCGCTCTCTCTCCCACGGGGGTGCAACCCATCTCCGCTAGGGATGGTACACCCTCCAGATATCCTCCCTGTCCGCGGAACTCAGGGGGATCTCGCTCTCTCTCCCACGGGGGTGCAACCCCTCTCCGCTAGGGGTGGTACACCCTCCAGATATCCTCCCTGTCCGCAGAACTCAGGGGGATCTCGCTCTCTCTCCCACGGGGGTGCAACCCCTCTCCGCTAGGGGTAGTACACCCTCCAGATATCCTCCCTGTCCGCGGAACTCAGAGGGTTCTCGCTCACTCTCCCACGGGGGTGCAACCCCTCTCCGCTAGGGGTGATACACCCTCCAGATATCCTCCCTGTCCGCGGAACTCAGGGGGATCTCGCTCTCTATCCCACGGGGGTGCAACCCCTCTCCGCTAAGGGTGGTACACCCTCCAGATATCCTCCCTGTCCGCGGAACTCAGGGGGATCTCGCTCTCTCTCCCACGGGGGTGCAACCCCTCTCCGCTAGGGGTAGTACATCCTCCAGATATCCTCCCTGTCCGCGGAACTCAGGGGGAACTCGCTCTCTCTCCCACGGAGGTGCAACCCCTCTCCGCTAGGGGTGGTACACCCTCCAGATATACTCCCTGTCCGCGGAACTCAGGGGGATCTCGCTCTCTCTCCCACGGGGGTGCAACCCCTCTCCGCTAGGGGTGGTACACCCTCCAGATATCCTCCCTGTCCGCGGAACTCAGAGAGATCTCGCTCTTTCTCCCACAGGAGTGCAACCCCTCTCCGCTAGGGGTAGCACATCCTCCAGATATCCTCCCTGTCCGCAGAACTCAGGGGGATCTCGCTCTCTCTCCCACGGGGGTGCAACCCCTCTCCGCTAGGGGTGGTACACCCTCCAGATATCCTCCCTGTCCGCGGAACTCAGGGGGATCTCGCTCTTTCTCCCACGGGGGTGCAACCCCTCTCCGCTAGGGGTGGTACACCCTCCAGATATCCTCCCTGTCCACGGAACTCAGGGGGATCTCGCTCTTTCTCCCATGGGAGTGCAACCCCTCTCCGCTAGGGGTAGCACATCCTCCAGATATCCTCCCTGTCCGCAGAACTCAGGGGGATCTCGCTCTCTCTCCCACGGGGGTGCAACCCCTCTCCGCTAGGGGTAGTACACCCTCCAGATATCCTCCCTGTCCGCGGAACTCAGGGGGATCTCGCTCTTTCTCCCACGGGGGTGCAACCCCTCTCCGCTAGGGGTGGTACACCCTCCAGATATCCTCCCTGTCCACGGAACTCAGGGGGATCTCGCTCTTTCTCCCACGGGGGTGCAACCCCTCTCCGCTAGGGGTGGCACATCCTCCAGATATCCTCCCTGTCCGCGGAACTCAGGGGGATCTCGCTCTTTCTCCCACGGGGGTGCAACCCCTCTCCGCTAGGGGTGGTACATCCTCCAGATATCCTCCCTGTCCGCGGAACTCAGGGGGAACTCGCTTTCTCTCCCACGGGGGTGCAACCCCTCTCCGCTAGGGGTGGTACACCCTCCAGATATACTCCCTGTCCGCGGAACTCAGGGGGATCTCGCTCTCTCTCCCACGGGGGTGCAACCCCTCTCCGCTAGGGGTGGTACAACCTCCAGATATCCTCCCTGTCCGCGGAACTCAGAGAGATCTCGCTCTTTCTCCCACGGGAGTGCAACCCCTCTCCGCTAGGGGTAGCACATCCTCCAGATATCCTCCCTGTCCGCAGAACTCAGGGGGATCTCGCTCTCTCTCCCACGGGGGTGCAACCCCTCTCCGCTAGGGGTGGTACACCCTCCAGATATCCTCCCTGTCCGCGGAACTCAGGGGGATCTCGCTCTTTCTCCCACGGGGGTGCAACCCCTCTCCGCTAGGGGTGGTACACCCTCCAGATATCCTCCCTGTCCACGGAACTCAGGGGGATCTCGCTCTTTCTCCCACGGGGGTGCAACCCCTCTCCGCTAGGGGTGGCACATCCTCCAGATATCCTCCCTGTCCGCGGAACTCAGGGGGATCTCGCTCTTTCTCCCACGGGGGTGCAACCCCTCTCCGCTAGGGGTGGCACATCCTCCAGATATCCTTCCTGTCCGCGGAACTCAGGGGGATCTCGCTCTCTCTCCCACGGGGTTGCAACCCCTCTCCGCTAGGGGTGGTACACCCTCCAGATATCCTCCCTGTCCGCGGAACTTAAGGGGATCTCGCTCTCTCTCCCACGGAGTTACAACCCCTCTCCGCTAGGGGTGGCACATCCTCCAGATATTGTCCCTGTCCGCGGAACTCAGGGGGATCTCGCTCTCTCTCCCATGGGGGTGCAACCCCTCTCCACTAGGGGTGGCACATCCTCCAGATATCCTCCCTGTCCGCGGAACTCAGAGGGATCTCGCTCTTTCTCCCACGGGGGTGCAACCCCTCTCTGCTAGTGGTGGCACATCCTCCAGATATCCTCCCTGTCCGCGGAACTCAGGGGGATCTCGCTCTCTCTCCCACGGGGGTGCAAATCCTCTCTGCTAGGGGTGGTACATCCTCCAGATATCCTCCCTGTCCGCGGAACTCAGAGGGATCTCGCTCTTTCTTCCACGGGGGTGCAACCCCTCTCTGCTAGGGGTGGCACATCCTCCAGATATCCTCCCTGTCCGCGGAACTCAAGGGGATCTCGCTCTTTCTCCCACGGGGGTGCAACCCCTCTCTGCTAGGGGTGGCACATCCTCAAGATATCCTCCCTGTCCGCGGAACTCAGAGGGATCTCGCTCTTTCTCCCACGGGGGTGCAACCCCTCTCTGCTAGGGGTGGCTCATCCTCCAGATATCCTCCCTGTCCGCGGAACTCAGAGGGATCTCGCTCTTTCTCCCACGGGGGTGCAACCCCTCTCTGCTAGGGGTGGCACATCCTCCAGATATCCTCCCTGTCCGCGGAACTCAGAGGGATCTCGCTCTTTCTCCCACGGGGGTGCAACCCCTCTCTGCTAGGGGTGGCACATCCTCCAGATATCCTCCCTGTCCACGGAACTCAGAGGGATCTCGCTCTTTCTCCCACGGGGGTGCAACCCCTCTCTGCTAGGGGTGGCACATCCTCCAGATATCCTCCCTGTCCGCGGAACTCAGAGGGATCTCGCTCTTTCTCCCACGGGGGTGCAACCCCTCTCTGCTAGGGGTGGCACATCCTCAAGATATCCTCCCTGTCCGCGGAACTCAGAGGGATCTCGCTCTTTCTCCCACGGGGGTGCAACCCCTCTCTGCTAGGGGTGGCACATCCTCCAGATATCCTCCCTGTCCGCGGAACTCAGAGGGATCTCGCTCTTTCTCCCACGGGGGTGCAACCCCTCTCTGCTAGTGGTGGCACATCCTCCAGATATCCTCCCTGTCCGCGGAACTCAGGGGGATCTCGCTCTCTCTCCCACGGGGGTGCAACCCCTCTCTGCTAGGGGTGGTACACCCTCCAGATATCTTCCCTGTCCGCGGAACTCAGGGGGATCTCGCTCTCTCTCCCACGGGGGTGCAACCCCTCTCTGCTAGGGGTGGTACACCCTCCAGATATCTTCCCTGTCCGCGGAACTCAGGGGGATCTCGCTCTCTCTCCCACGGGGGTGCAACCCCTCTCTGCTAGGGGTGGTACATCCTCCAGATATCCTCCCTGTCCGCGGAACTCAGAGGGATCTCGCTCTTTCTCCCACGGGGGTGCAACCCCTCTCTGCTAGGGGTGGCACATCCTCAAGATATCCTCCCTGTCCGCGGAACTCAGAGGGATCTCGCTCTTTCTCCCACGGGGGTGCAACCCCTCTCTGCTAGGGGTGGCACATCCTCCAGATATCCTCCCTGTCCGCGGAACTCAGAGGGATCTCGCTCTTTCTCCAACGGGGGTGCAACCCCTCTCTGCTAGGGGTGGCACATCCTCCAGATATCCTCCCTGTCCGCGGAACTCAGGGGGATCTCGCTCTCTCTCCCACAGGGGGTGCAACCCCTCTCTGCTAGGGGTGGTACACCCTCCAGATATCTTCCCTGTCCGCGGAACTCAGGGGGATCTCGCTCTCTCTCCCACGGGGGTGCAACCCCTCTCCGCTAGGGGTGGTACACCATCCAGATATCCTCCCTGTCCGCGGAACTCAGGGGGATCTCGCTCTCTCTCCCACGGGGGTGCAACCCCTCTCCGCTAGGGGTGGTACACCATCCAGATATCCTCCCTGTCCGCGGAACTCAGAGGGATCTCGCTCTCTCTCCCACGGGGGTGCAACCCCTCTCCGCTAGGGGTGGCACATCCTCCAGATATCCTCCCTGTCCACGGAACTCAGGGGGATCTCGCTCTCTCTCCCACGGGGGTGCTACCCCTCTCCGCTAGGGGTGGCACATCCTCCAGATATCCTCCCTGTCCGCGGAACTCAGGGGGATCTCGCTCTCTCTCCCACGGGGGTGCAACCCCTCTCCGCTAGGGGTGGCACATTCTCCAGATATCCTCCCTGTCCGCGGAACTCAGGGGGATCTCGCTCTCTCTCCCACGGGGGTGCTACCCCTCTCCACTAGGGGTGGCACATCCTCCAGATATCCTCCCTGTCTGCGGAACTCAGAGGGATCTCGATCTCTCTCCAACGGGGGTGCAACCCCTCTCCGCTAGGGGTGGTACACCCTCCAGATATCCTCCCTGTCCGTGGAACTCAAGGGGATCTCGCTCTCTCTCCCACGGGGGTGCAACCCCTCTCCGCTAGGGGTGGCACATTCTCCAGATATCCTCCCTGTCCGCGGAACTCAGGGTGATCTCGCTCTTTCTCCCACGGGGGTGCAACCCCTCTCCGCTAGGGGTGGTACACCCTCCAGATATCCTCCCTGTCCGCGGAACTCAAGGGGATTTCGCTCTCTCTCCCACGGAGTTGCAAGCCCTCTCCGCTAGGGTTGGCACATCCTCCAGATATCCTCCCTGTCCGCGGAACTCAAGGGGATTTCGCTCTCTCTCCCACGGAGTTGCAACCCCTCTCCGCTAGGGTTGGCACATCCTCCAGATATCCTCCCTGTCCGCGGATCTCAGGGGGATCTCGCTCTCTCTCCCACGGTGGTGCAACCCCTCTCCGCTAGGGGTGGTACACCCTCCAGATATCCTCCCTGTCCGCGGAACTCAAGGGGATTTCGCTCTCTCTCCCACGGAGTTGCAACCCCTCTCCGCTAGGGTTGGCACATCCTCCAGATATCCTCCCTGTCCGCGGAACTCAGGGGGATCTCGCTCTCTCACTCCCACGGAGGTGCAACCCCTCTCCGCTAGCGGTGGCACATCCTCCAGATATCCTCCCTGTCCGCGGAACTCAGGGGAATCTCGCTCTCTCTCCCACGGGGGTGCTCCCCCTCTCCGCTAGGGGTGGCACATCCTCCAGATATCCTCCCTGTCCGCGGAACTCAGGGGGATCTCGCTCTCTCTCCCACGGAGGTGCAACCCCTCTCCGCTAGGGGTGGCACACCCTCCAGATATCCTCCCTGTCCGCGGAACTCAGGGGGATCTCGCTCTCTCTCCCACGGGGGTGCAACCCCTCTCCGCTAGGGGTGGTACACCCTCCAGATATCCTCCCTGTCCGCGGAACTCAAGGGGATTTCGCTCTCTCTCCCACGGAGTTGCAACCCCTCTCCGCTAGGGTTGGCACATCCTCCAGATATCCTCCCTGTCCGCGGAACTCAGGGGGATCTCGCTCTCTCTCCCACGGAGGTGCAACCCCTCTCCGCTAGGGGTGGCACATCCTCCAGATATCCTCCCTGTCCGCGGAACTCAGGGGGATCTCGCTCTCTCTCCCACGGGGGTGCTACCCCTCTCCGCTAGGGGTGGCACATCCTCCAGATATCCTCCCTGTCCGCGGAACTCAGGGGGATCTCGCTCTCTCTCCCACGGAGGTGCAACCCCTCTCCGCTAGGGGTGGCACATCCTCCAGATATCCTCCCTGTCCGCGGAACTCAGGGGGATCTCGCTCTCTCTCCCACGGGGGTGCAACCCCTCTCCGCTAGGGGTGGTACACCCTCCAGATATTCTCCCTGTCCGCGGAACTCAGGGGGATCTCGCTCTCTCTCCCACGGGGGTGCAACCCCTCTCCGCTAGGGGTGGTACACCCTCCAGATATCCTCCCTGTCCGCGGAACTCAGGGGGATCTCGCTCTCTCTCCCACGGTGGTGCAACCCCTCTCCGCTAGGGGTGATACACCCTCCAGATATCCTCCCTATCCGCGGAACTCAAGGGGATTTCGCTCTCTCTCCCACGGAGTTGCAACCCCTCTCCGCTAGGGTTGGCACATCCTCCAGATATCCTGCCTGTCCGCGGAACTCAGGGGGATCTCGCTCTCTCTCCCACGGGGGTGCAACCCCTCTCCGCTAGGGGTGGCACATCCTCCAGATATCCTCCTTGTCCGCGGAACTCAGGGGGATCTCGCTCTCTCTCCCACGGAGGTGCAACCCCTCTCCGCTAGGGGTGGCACATCCTCCAGATATCCTCCCTGTCCGCGGAACTCAGGGGGATCTCGCTCTCTCTCCCACGGGGGTGCAACCCCTCTCCGCTAGGGGTGGTACACCCTCCAGATATTCTCCCTGTCCGCGGAACTCAGGGGGATCTCGCTCTCTCTACCACGGGGGTGCAACCCCTCTCCGCTAGGGGTGGTACACCCTCCAGATATTCTCCCTGTCCGCGGAACTCAGGGGGATCTCGCTCTCTCTCCCACGGGGGTGCTACCCCTCTCCGCTAGGGGTGGCACATCCTCCAGATATCCTCCCTGTCCGCGGAACTCAGGGGGGTTCTCGCTCTCTCTCCCACGGAGGTGCAACCCCTCTCCGCTAGGGGTGGCACATCCTCCAGATATCCTCCCTGTCCGCGGAACTCAGGGGGATCTCGCTCTCTCTCCCACGGAGGTGCAACCCCTCTCCGCTAGGGGTGGCACATCCTCCAGATATCCTCCCTGTCCGCGGAACTCAGAGAAATCTCGCTCTCTCTCCCACGGAGGTGCAACCCCTCTCCGCTAGGGGTGGCACATCCTCCAGATATCCTCCCTGTCCGCGGAACTCAGGGGGATCTCGCTCTCTCTCCCACGGGGGTGCAACCCCTCTCCGCTAGGGGTGGTACACCCTCCAGATATCCTCCCTGTCCGCGGAACTCAGGGGGATCTCGCTCTCTCTCCCACGGGGGTGCAACCCCTCTCCGCTAGGGGTGGTACACCCTCCAGATATCCTCCCTGTCCGCGGAACTCAGGGAGATCTCGCTCTTTCTCCCACGGGGGTGCAACCCCTCTCCGCTAGGGGTGGTACACCCTCCAGATATCCTCCCTGTTCGCGGAACTCAGGGGGATCTTGCTCTCTCTCCCACAGGGGTGCAACCCCTCTCCGCTAGGGGTGGTACACCCTCCAGATATCCTCCCTGTCCGCGGAACTCAGGGGGATCTCGCTCTCTCTCCCACGGGGGTGCAACCCCTCTCCGCTAGGGGTGGTACACCCTCCAGATATCCTCCCTGTCCGCGGAACTCAGGGAGATCTCGCTCTTTCTCCCACGGGGGTGCAACCCCTCTCCGCTAGGGGTGGCACATCCTCCAGATATCCTCCCTGTCCGCGGAACTCAGGGGGATCTCGCTCTCTCTCCCACGGAGTTACAACCCCTCTCCGCTAGGGGTGGTACACCCTCCAGATATCCTCCCTGTCCGCGGAACTCAGGGAGATCTCGCTCTTTCTCCCACGGGGGTGCAACCCATCTCCGCTAGGGATGGTACACCCTCCAGATATCCTCCCTGTCCGCGGAACTCAGGGGGATCTCGCACTCTCTCCCACGGGGGTGCAACCCCTCTCCGCTAGGGGTGGCACATCCTCCAGATATCCTCCCTGTCCGCGGAACTCAGGGGGATCTCGCTCTCTCTCCCACGGAGTTACAACCCTTCTCCGCTAGGGGTGGCACATCCTCCAGATATTGTCCCTGTCCGCGGAACTCAGGGGATCTCGATCTCTCTCCCATGGGGGTGCAACCCTTCTCCACTAGGGGTGGCACATCCTCCAGATATCCTCCCTGTCCGTGGAACTCAGAGGGATCTCGCTCTTTCTCCCACGGGGGTGCAAATCCTCTCTGCTAGTAGTGGCACATCCTCCAGATATCCTCCCTGTCCGCGGAACTCAGGGGGATCTCGCTCTCTCTCCCACGGGGGTGCAACTCCTCTCTGCTAGGGGTGGTACATCCTCCAGATATCCTCCCTGTCCGCGGAACTCAGAGGGATCTCGCTCTTTCTTCCACGGGTGTGCAACCCCTCTCTGCTAGGGGTGGCACATCCTCCAGATATCCTCCCTGTCAGCGTAACTCAGAGGGATTTCGCTCTCTCTCCCACGGGGGTGCAACCCCTCTCCGCTAGGGGTGTTACACCCTCCAGATATCCTCCCTGTCCGCGGAACTTAAGGGGATCTCGCTCTCTCTCCCACGGAGTTACAACCCCTCTCCGCTAGGGGTGGCACATCCTCCAGATATTGTCCCTGTCCGCGGAACTCAGGGGATCTCGCTCTCTCTCCCATGGGGGTGCAACCCCTCTCCACTAGGGGTGGCACATCCTCCAGATATCCTCCCTGTCCGCGGAACTCAGAGGGATCTCGCTCTTTCTCCCACGGGGGTGCAACCCCTCTCTGCTAGTAGTGGCACATCCTCCAGATATCCTCCCTGTCCGCGGAACTCAGGGGGATCTCGCTCTCTCTCCCACGGGGGTGCAACTCCTCTCTGCTAGGGGTGGTACATCCTCCAGATATCCTCCCTGTCCGCGGAACTCAGAGGGATCTCGCTCTTTCTTCCACGGGGGTGCAACCCCTCTCTGCTAGGGGTGGCACATCCTCCAGATATCCTCCCTGTCCGCGGAACTCAAGGGGATCTCGCTCTTTCTCCCACGGGGGTGCAACCCCTCTCTGCTAGGGGTGGCACATTCTCAAGATATCCTCCCTGTCCGCGGAACTCAGAGGGATCTCGCTCTTTCTCCCACGGGGGTGCAACCCCTCTCTGCTAGGGGTGGCACATCCTCAAGATATCCTCCCTGTCTGCGGAACTCAGAGGGATCTCGCTCTTTCTCCAACGGGGGTGCAACCCCTCTCTGCTAGGGGTGGCACATCCTCAAGATATCCTCCCTGTCCGCGGAACTCAGAGGGATCTCGCTCTTTCTCCCACGGGGGTGCAATCCCTCTCTGCTAGGGGTGGCTCATCCTCCAGATATCCTCCCTGTCCGCGGAACTCAGAGGGATCTCGCTCTTTCTCCCACGGGGGTGCAACCCCTCTCTGCTAGGGGTGGCACATCCTCCAGATATCCTCCCTGTCCGCGGAACTCAGAGGGATCTCGCTCTTTCTCCCACGGGGGTGCAACCCCTCTCTGCTAGGGGTGGCACATCCTCAAGATATCCTCCCTGTCCGCGGAACTCAGAGGGATCTCGCTCTTTCTCCCACGGGGGTGCAACCCCTCTCTGCTAGGGGTGGCACATCCTCCAGATATCCTCCCTGTCCGCGGAACTCAGAGGGATCTCGCTCTTTCTCCCACGGGGGTGCAACCCCTCTCTGCTAGGGGTGGCACATCCTCCAGATATCCTCCCTGTCCGCGGAACTCAGGGGGATCTCGCTCTCTCTCCCACGGGGGTGCAACCCCTCTCTGCTAGGGGTGGTACACCCTCCAGATATCTTCCCTGTCCGCGGAACTCAGGGGGATCTCGCTCTCTCTCCCACGGGGGTGCAACCCCTCTCCGCTAGGGGTGGTACACCATCCAGATATCCTCCCTGTCCGCGGAACTCAGGGGGATCTCGCTCTCTCTCCCACGGGGGTGCAACCCCTGTCCGCTAGGGGTGGTACTCCATCCAGATATCCTCCCTGTCCGCGGAACTCAGAGGGATCTCGCTCTCTCTCCCACGGGGGTGCAACCCCTCTCCGCTAGGGGTGGCACATCCTCCAGATATCCTCCCTGTCCACGGAACTCAGGGGGATCTCGCTCTCTCTCCCACGGGGGTGCTACCCCTCTCCGCTAGGGGTGGCACATCCTCCAGATATCCTCCCTGTCCGCGGAACTCAGGGGGATCTCGCTCTCTCTCCCACGGGGGTGCAACCCCTCTCCGCTAGGGGTGGCACATTCTCTAGATATCCTCCCTGTCCGCGGAACTCAGGGGGATCTCGCTCTCTCTCCCACGGGGGTGCTACCCCTCTCCGCTAGGGGTGGCACATCCTCCAGATATCCTCCCTGTCCGCGGAACTCAGAGGGATCTCGATCTCTCTCCAACGGGGGTGCAACCCCTCTCCGCTAGGTGTGGTACACCCTCCAGATATCCTCCCTGTCCGTGGAACTCAAGGGGATCTCGCTCTCTCTCCCACGGGGGTGCAACCCCTCTCCGCTAGGGGTGGCACATTCTCCAGATATTCTACCTGTCCGCGGAACTCAGGGGGATCTCGCTCTTTCTCCCACGGGGGTGCAACCCCTCTCCGCTAGGGGTGGTACACCCTCCAGATATCCTCCCTGTCCGCGGAACTCAAGGGGATTTCGCTCTCTCTCTCACGGAGTTGCAACCCCTCTCCGCTAGGGTTGGCACATCCTCCAGATATCCTCCCTGTCCGCGGAACTCAAGGGGATTTCACTCTCTCTCCCACGGAGTTGCAACCCCTCTCCGCTAGGGTTGGCACATCCTCCAGATATCCTCCCTGTCCGCGGAACTCAGGGGGATCTCGCTCTCTCTCCCACGGTGGTGCAACCCCTCACCGCTAGGGGTGGTACACCCTCCAGATATCCTCCCTGTCCGTGGAACTCAAGGGGATTTCGCTCTCTCTCCCACGGAGTTGCAACCCCTCTCCGCTAGGGTTGGCACATCCTTTAGATATCCTCCCTGTCCGCGGAACTCAGGGGGATCACGCTCTCTCTCCCACGGAGGTGCAACCCCTCTCCGCTAGGGGTGGCACATCCTCCAGATATCCTCCCTGTCCGCGGAACTCAGGGGGATCTCGCTCTCTCTCGCACGGGGGTGCTACCCCTCTCCGCTAGGGGTGGCACATCCTCCAGATATCCTCCCTGTCCGCGGAACTCAGGGGGATCTCGCTCTCTCTCCCACGGAGGTGCAACCCCTCTCCGCTAGGGGTGGCACACCCTCCAGATATCCTCCCTGTCCGCGGAACTCAGGGGGATCTCGCTCTCTCTCCCACGGGGTTGCAACCCCTCTCCGCTAGGGGTGGTACACCCTCCAGATATCCTCCCTGTCCGCGGAACTCAAGGGGATTTCGCTATCTCTCCCACGGAGTTGCAACCCCTCTCCGCTAGGGTTGGCACATCCTCCAGATATCCTCCCTGTCCGCGGAACTCAGGGGGATCTCGCTCTCTCTCCCACGGGGGTGCAACCCCTCTCCGCTAGGGGTGGCACATCCTCCAGATATCCTCCCTGTCCGCGGAACTCAGGGGGATCTCGCTCTCTCTCCCACGGGGTTGCAACCCCTCTCCGCTAGGGTTGGCACATCCTCCAGATATCCTCCCTGTCCGCGGAACTCAGGGGGATCTCGCTCTCTCTCCCACGGAGTTGCAACCCCTCTCCGCTAGGGTTGGCACATCCTCCAGATATCCTCCCTGTCCGCGGAACTCAGGGGGATCTCGCTCTCTCTCCCACGGAGGTGCAACCCCTCTCCGCTAGCGGTGGCACATCCTCCAGATATCCTCCCTGTCCGCGGAACTCAGGGGGATCTCGCTCTCTCTCCCACGGAGGTGCAACCCCTCTCCGCTAGGGGTGGCACACCCTCCAGATATCCTCCCTGTCCGCGGAACTCAGGGGGATCTCGCTCTCTCTCCCACGGGGTTGCAACCCCTCTCCGCTAGGGGTGGTACACCCTCCAGATATCCTCCCTGTCCGCGGAACTCAAGGGGATTTCGCTATCTCTCCCACGGAGTTGCAACCCCTCTCCGCTAGGGTTGGCACATCCTCCAGATATCCTCCCTGTCCGCGGAACTCAGGGGGATCTCGCTCTCTCTCCCACGGGGGTGCAACCCCTCTCCGCTAGGGGTGGCACATCCTCCAGATATCCTCCCTGTCCGCGGAACTCAGGGGGATCTCGCTCTCTCTCCCACGGGGTTGCAACCCCTCTCCGCTAGGGTTGGCACATCCTCCAGATATCCTCCCTGTCCGCGGAACTCAGGGGGATCTCGCTCTCTCTCCCACGGAGTTGCAACCCCTCTCCGCTAGGGTTGGCACATCCTCCAGATATCCTCCCTGTCCGCGGAACTCAGGGGGATCTCGCTCTCTCTCCCACGGGGGTGCAACCCCTCTCCGCTAGGGGTGGTACACCCTCCAGATATCCTCCCTGTCCACGGAACTCAGGAAGATCTCGCTCTTTCTCCCACGGGGGTGCAACCCCTCTCCACTAGGGGTGGCACATCCTCCAGATATCCTCCCTGTCCGCGGAACTCAGGGGGATCTCGCTCTCTCTCCCACGGAGTTACAACCCCTCTCCGCTAGGGGTGGTACACCCTCCAGATATCCTCCCTGTCCGCGGAACTCAGGGAGATCTCGCTCTTTCTCCCACGGGGGTGCAACCCATCTCCGCTAGGGATGGTACACCCTCCAGATATCCTCCCTGTCCGCGGAACTCAGGGGGATCTCGCACTCTCTCCCACGGGGGTGCAACCCCTCTCCGGTAGGGGTGGCACATCCTCCAGATATCCTCCCTGTCCGCGGAACTCAGGGGGATCTCGCTCTTTCTCCCACGGAGTTACAACCCCTCTCCGCTAGGGGTGGTACACCCACCAGATATCCTCCCTGTCCGCGGAACTCAGGGAGATCTCGCTCTCTCTCCCACGGGGGTGCAACCCCTCTCCGCTAGGGGTGGTACACCCTCCAGATATCCTCCCTGTCCGCGGAACTCAGGGGGATCTCGCTCTCTCTCCCACGGGGGTGCAACCCCTCTCCGCTAGGGGTGGTACACCCTCCAGATATCCTCCCTGTCCGCGGAACTCAGGGAGATCTCGCTCTTTCTCCCACGGGGGTGCAACCCCTCTCCGCTAGGGGTGACATATCCTCCAGATATCCTCCCTGTCCGCGGAACTCAGGGGGATCTCGCTCTCTCTCCCACGGAGTTACAACCCCTCTCCACTAGGGGTGGTACACCCTCCAGATATCCTCCCTGTCCGCGGAACTCAGGGAGATCTCGCTCTTTCTCCCACGGGGGTGCAACCCATCTCCGCTAGGGATGGTACACCCTCCAGATATCCTCCCTGTCCGCGGAACTCAGGGGGATCTCGCACTCTCTCCCACGGGGGTGCAACCCCTCTCCGCTAGGGGTGGCACATCCTCCAGATATCCTCCCTGTCCGCGGAACTCAGAGGGATCTCGCTCTTTCTCCCACGGGGGTGCAACCCCTCTCTGCTAGAGGTGGCACATCCTCAAGATATCCTCCCTGTCCGCGGAACTCAGAGGGATCTCGCTCTTTCTCCCACGGGGGTGCAACCCCTCTCTGCTAGGGGTGGCACATCCTCCAGATATCCTCCCTGTCCGCGGAACTCAGAGGGATCTCGCTCTTTCTCCCACGGGGGTGCAACCCCTCTCTGCTAGGGGTGGCACATCCTCCAGATATCCTCCCTGTCCGCGGAACTCAGGGGGATCTCGCTCTCTCTCCCACGGGGGTGCAACCCCTCTCTGCTAGGGGTGGTACACCCTCCAGATATCTTCCCTGTCCGCGGAACTCAGGGGGATCTCGCTCTCTCTCCCACGGGGATGCAACCCCTCTCTGCTAGGGGTGGTACACCCTCCAGATATCTTCCCTGTCCGCGGAACTCAGGGGGATCTCGCTCTCTCTCCCACGGGGGTGCAACCCCTCTCTGCTAGGGGTGGTACATCCTCCAGATATCCTCCCTGTCCGCGGAACTCAGAGGGATCTCGCTCTTTCTCCCACGGGGGTGCAACCCCTCTCTGCTAGGGGTGGCACATCCTCAAGATATCCTCCCTGTCCGCGGAACTCAGAGGGATCTCGCTCTTTCTCCCACGGGGGTGCAACCCCTCTCTGCTAGGGGTGGCACATCCTCAAGATATCCTCCCTGTCCGCGGAACTCAGAGGGATCTCGCTCTTTCTCCCACGGGGGTGCAACCCCTCACTGCTAGGGGTGGCACATCCTCCAGATATCCTCCCTGTCCGCGGAACTCAGAGGGATCTCGCTCTTTCTCCAACGGGGGTGCAACCCCTCTCTGCTAGGGGTGGCACATCCTCCAGATATCCTCCCTGTCCGCGGAACTCAGGGGGATCTCGCTCTCTCTCCCACAGGGGGTGCAACCCCTCTCCGCTAGGGGTGGTACACCCTCCAGATATCTTCCCTGTCCGCGGAACTCAGGGGGATCTCGCTCTCTCTCCCACGGGGGTGCAACCCCTCTCCGCTAGGGGTGGTACACCATCCAGATATCCTCCCTGTCCGCGGAACTCAGGGGGATCTCGCTCTCTCTCCCACGGGGGTGCAACCCCTCTCCGCTAGGGGTGGTACACCATCCAGATATCCTCCCTGTCCGCGGAACTCAGAGGGATCTCGCTCTCTCTCCCACGGGGGTGCAACCCCTCTCCGCTAGGGGTGGCACATCCTCCAGATATCCTCCCTGTCCACGGAACTCAGGGGGATCTCGCTCTCTCTCCCACGGGGTTGCTACCCCTCTCCGCTAGGGGTGGCACATCCTCCAGATATCCTCCCTGTCCGCGGAACTCAGGGGGATCTCGCTCTCTCTCCCACGGGGGTGCAACCCCTCTCCACTAGGGGTGGCACATCCTCCAGATATCCTCCCTGTCCGCGGAACTCAGGGGGATCTCGCTCTCTCTCCCACGGGGGTGCAACCCCTCTCCGCTAGGGGTGGCACATCCTCCAGATATCCTCCCTGTCTGCGGAACTCAGAGGGATCTCGATCTCTCTCCCACGGGGGTGCAACCCCTCTCCGCTAGGGGTGGCACATCCTCCAGATATCCTCCCTGTCCGCGGAACTCAGGGGGATCTCGCTCTCTCTCCCACGGGGTTGCAACCCCTCTCCGCTAGGGTTGGCACATCCTCCAGATATCCTCCCTGTCCGCGGAACTCAGGGGGATCTCGCTCTCTCTCCCACGGAGTTGCAACCCCTCTCCGCTAGGGTTGGCACATCCTCCAGATATCCTCCCTGTCCGCGGAACTCAGGGGGATCTCGCTCTCTCTCCCACGGAGTTGCAACCCCTCTCCGCTAGGGTTGGCACATCCTCCAGATATCCTCCCTGTCCGCGGAACTCAGGGGGATCTCGCTCTCTCTCCCACGGAGGTGCAACCCCTCTCCGCTAGCGGTGGCACATCCTCCAGATATCCTCCCTGTCCGCGGAACTCAGGGGGATCTCGCTCTCTCTCCCACGGAGGTGCAACCCCTCTCCGCTAGGGGTGGCACACCCTCCAGATATCCTCCCTGTCCGCGGAACTCAGGGGGATCTCGCTCTCTCTCCCACGGGGTTGCAACCCCTCTCCGCTAGGGGTGGTACACCCTCCAGATATCCTCCCTGTCCGCGGAACTCAAGGGGATTTCGCTATCTCTCCCACGGAGTTGCAACCCCTCTCCGCTAGGGTTGGCACATCCTCCAGATATCCTCCCTGTCCGCGGAACTCAGGGGGATCTCGCTCTCTCTCCCACGGGGGTGCAACCCCTCTCCGCTAGGGGTGGCACATCCTCCAGATATCCTCCCTGTCCGCGGAACTCAGGGGGATCTCGCTCTCTCTCCCACGGGGTTGCAACCCCTCTCCGCTAGGGTTGGCACATCCTCCAGATATCATCCCTGTCCGCGGAACTCAGGGGGATCTCGCTCTCTCTCCCACGGAGTTGCAACCCCTCTCCGCTAGGGTTGGCACATCCTCCAGATATCCTCCCTGTCCGCGGAACTCAGGGGGATCTCGCTCTCTCTCCCACGGAGGTGCAACCCCTCTCCGCTAGCGGTGGCACATCCTCCAGATATCCTCCCTGTCCGCGGAACTCAGGGGGATCTCGCTCTCTCTCCCACGGGGGTGCAACCCCTCTCCGCTAGGGGTGGCACATCCTCCAGATATCCTCCTTGTCCGCGGAACTCAGGGGGATCTCGCTCTCTCTCCCACGGAGGTGCAACCCCTCTCCGCTAGGGGTGGCACATCCTCCAGATATCCTCCCTGTCCGCGGAACTCAGGGGGATCTCGCTCTCTCTCCCACGGGGGTGCAACCCCTCTCCGCTAGGGGTGGTACACCCTCCAGATATCCTCCCTGTCCGCGGAACTCAGGAAGATCTCGCTCTTTCTCCCACGGGGGTGCAACCCCTCTCCACTAGGGGTGGCACATCCTCCAGATATCCTCCCTGTCCGCGGAACTCAGGGGGATCTCGCTCTCTCTCCCACGGAGTTACAACCCCTCTCCGCTAGGGGTGGTACACCCTCCAGATATCCTCCCTGTCCGCGGAACTCAGGGAGATCTCGCTCTTTCTCACACGGGGGTGCAACCCATCTCCGCTAGGGATGGTACACCCTCCAGATATCCTCCCTGTCCGCGGAACTCAGGGGGATCTCGCACTCTCTCCCACGGGGGTGCAACCCCTCTCCGGTAGGGGTGGCACATCCTCCAGATATCCTCCCTGTCCGCGGAACTCAGGGGGATCTCGCTCTTTCTCCCACGGAGTTACAACCCCTCTCCGCTAGGGGTGGTACACCCACCAGATATCCTCCCTGTCCGCGGAACTCAGGGAGATCTCGCTCTCTCTCCCACGGGGGTGCAACCCCTCTCCGCTAGGGGTGGTACACCCTCCAGATATCCTCCCTGTCCGCGGAACTCAGGGGGATCTCGCTCTCTCTCCCACGGGGGTGCAACCCCTCTCCGCTAGGGGTGGTACACCCTCCAGATATCCTCCCTGTCCGCGGAACTCAGGGAGATCTCGCTCTTTCTCCCACGGGGGTGCAACCCCTCTCCGCTAGGGGTGACATATCCTCCAGATATCCTCCCTGTCCGCGGAACTCAGGGGGATCTCGCTCTCTCTCCCACGGAGTTACAACCCCTCTCCACTAGGGGTGGTACACCCTCCAGATATCCTCCCTGTCCGCGGAACTCAGGGAGATCTCGCTCTTTCTCCCACGGGGGTGCAACCCATCTCCGCTAGGGATGGTACACCCTCCAGATATCCTCCCTGTCCGCGGAACTCAGGGGGATCTCGCACTCTCTCCCACGGGGTGCAACCCCTCTCCGCTAGGGGTGGCACATCCTCCAGATATCCTCCCTGTCCGCGGAACTCAGAGGGATCTCGCTCTTTCTCCCACGGGGGTGCAACCCCTCTCTGCTAGAGGTGGCACATCCTCAAGATATCCTCCCTGTCCGCGGAACTCAGAGGGATCTCGCTCTTTCTCCCACGGGGGTGCAACCCCTCTCTGCTAGGGGTGGCACATCCTCCAGATATCCTCCCTGTCCGCGGAACTCAGAGGGATCTCGCTCTTTCTCCCACGGGGGTGCAACCCCTCTCTGCTAGGGGTGGCACATCCTCCAGATATCCTCCCTGTCCGCGGAACTCAGGGGGATCTCGCTCTCTCTCCCACGGGGGTGCAACCCCTCTCTGCTAGGGGTGGTACACCCTCCAGATATCTTCCCTGTCCGCGGAACTCAGGGGGATCTCGCTCTCTCTCCCACGGGGATGCAACCCCTCTCTGCTAGGGGTGGTACACCCTCCAGATATCTTCCCTGTCCGCGGAACTCAGGGGGATCTCGCTCTCTCTCCCACGGGGGTGCAACCCCTCTCTGCTAGGGGTGGTACATCCTCCAGATATCCTCCCTGTCCGCGGAACTCAGAGGGATCTCGCTCTTTCTCCCACGGGGGTGCAACCCCTCTCTGCTAGGGGTGGCACATCCTCAAGATATCCTCCCTGTCCGCGGAACTCAGAGGGATCTCGCTCTTTCTCCCACGGGGGTGCAACCCCTCTCTGCTAGGGGTGGCACATCCTCAAGATATCCTCCCTGTCCGCGGAACTCAGAGGGATCTCGCTCTTTCTCCCACGGGGGTGCAACCCCTCACTGCTAGGGGTGGCACATCCTCCAGATATCCTCCCTGTCCGCGGAACTCAGAGGGATCTCGCTCTTTCTCCAACGGGGGTGCAACCCCTCTCTGCTAGGGGTGGCACATCCTCCAGATATCCTCCCTGTCCGCGGAACTCAGGGGGATCTCGCTCTCTCTCCCACAGGGGGTGCAACCCCTCTCCGCTAGGGGTGGTACACCCTCCAGATATCTTCCCTGTCCGCGGAACTCAGGGGGATCTCGCTCTCTCTCCCACGGGGGTGCAACCCCTCTCCGCTAGGGGTGGTACACCATCCAGATATCCTCCCTGTCCGCGGAACTCAGGGGGATCTCGCTCTCTCTCCCACGGGGGTGCAACCCCTCTCCGCTAGGGGTGGTACACCATCCAGATATCCTCCCTGTCCGCGGAACTCAGAGGGATCTCGCTCTCTCTCCCACGGGGGTGCAACCCCTCTCCGCTAGGGGTGGCACATCCTCCAGATATCCTCCCTGTCCACGGAACTCAGGGGGATCTCGCTCTCTCTCCCACAGGGTTGCTACCCCTCTCCGCTAGGGGTGGCACATCCTCCAGATATCCTCCCTGTCCGTGGAACTCAGGGGGATCTCGCTCTCTCTCCCACGGGGGTGCAACCCCTCTCCACTAGGGGTGGCACATCCTCCAGATATCCTCCCTGTCCGCGGAACTCAGGGGGATCTCGCTCTCTCTCCCACGGGGGTGCAACCCCTCTCCGCTAGGGGTGGCACATCCTCCAGATATCCTCCCTGTCTGCGGAACTCAGAGGGATCTCGATCTCTCTCCCACGGGGGTGCAACCCCTCTCCGCTAGGGGTGGTACACCCTCCAGATATCCTCCCTGTCCGCGGAACTCAAGGGGATTTCGCTCTCTCTCCCACGGAGTTGCAACCCCTCTCCGCTAGGGTTGGCACATCCTCCAGATATCCTCCCTGTCCGCGGAACTCAAGGGGATTTCGCTCTCTCTCCCACGGAGTTGCAACCCCTCTCCGCTAGGGTTGGCACATCCTCCAGATATCCTCCCTGTCCGCGGAACTCAGGGGGATCTCGCTCTCTCTCCCACGGTGGTGCAACCCCTCTCCGCTAGGGGTGGTACACCCTCCAGATATCCTCCCTGTCCGCGGAACTCAAGGGGATTTCGCTCTCTCTCCCACGGAGTTGCAACCCCTCTCCGCTAGGGTTGGCACATCCTCCAGATATTTTCCCTGTCCGCGGAACTCAGGGGGATCTCGCTCTCTCTCCCACGGAGGTGCAACCCCTCTCCGCTAGCGGTGGCACATCCTCCAGATATCCTCCCTGTCCGCGGAACTCAGGGGGATCTCGCTCTCTCTCCCACGGGGGTGCTACCCCTCTCCGCTAGGGGTGGCACATCCTCCAGATATCCTCCCTGTCCGCGGAACTCAGGGGGATCTCGCTCTCTCTCCCACGGAGGTGCAACCCCTCTCCGCTAGGGGTGGCACACCCTCCAGATATCCTCCCTGTCCGCGGAACTCAGGGGGATCTCGCTCTCTCTCCCACGGGGGTGCAACCCCTCTCCGCTAGGGGTGGTACACCCTCCAGATATCCTCCCTGTCCGCGGAACTCAAGGGGATTTCGCTCTCTCTCCCACGGAGTTGCAACCCCTCTCCGCTAGGGTTGGCACATCCTCCAGATATCCTCCCTGTCCGCGGAACTCAGGGGGATCTCGCTCTCTCTCCCACGGAGGTGCAACCCCTCTCCGCTAGGGGTGGCACATCCTCCAGATATCCTCCCTGTCCGCGAAACTCAGGGGGAACTCGCTCTCTCTCCCACGGGGGTGCTACCCCTCTCCGCTAGGGGTGGCACATCCTCCAGATATCCTCCCTGTCCGCGGAACTCAGGGGGATCTCGCTCTCTCTCCCACGGAGGTGCAACCCCTCTCCGCTAGGGGTGGCAAATCCTCCAGATATCCTCCCTGTCCGCGGAACTCAGGGGGATCTCGCTCTCTCTCCCACGGGGGTGCAACCCCTCTCCGCTAGGGGTGGTACACCCTCCAGATATTCTCCCTGTCCGCGGAACTCAGGGGGATCTCGCTCTCTCTCCCACGGGGGTGCAACCCCTCTCCGCTAGGGGTGGTACACCCTCCAGATATCCTCCCTGTCCGCGGAACACAGGGGGATCTCGCTCTCTCTCCCACGGTGGTGCAACCCCTCTCCGCTAGGGGTGATACACCCTCCAGATATCCTCCCTATCCGCGGAACTCAAGGGGATTTCGCTCTCTCTCCCACGGAGTTGCAACCCCTCTCCGCTAGGGTTGGCACATCCTCCAGATATCCTCCCTGTCCGCGGAACTCAGGGGGATCTCGCTCTCTCTCCCACGGGGGTGCAACCCCTCTCCGCTAGGGGTGGCACATCCTCCAGATATCCTCCTTGTCCGCGGAACTCAGGGGGATCTCGCTCTCTCTCCCACGGAGGTGCAACCCCTCTCCGCTAGGGGTGGCACATCCTCCAGATATCCTCCCTGTCCGCGGAACTCAGGGGGATCTCGCTCTCTCTCCCACGGGGGTGCAACCCCTCTCCGCTAGGGGTGGTACACCCTCCAGATATTCTCCCTGTCCGCGGAACTCAGGGGGATCTCGCTCTCTCTACCACGGGGGTGCAACCCCTCTCCGCTAGGGGTGGTACACCCTCCAGATATTCTCCCTGTCCGCGGAACTCAGGGGGATCTCGCTCTCTCTCCCACGGGGGTGCTACCCCTCTCCGCTAGGGGTGGCACATCCTCCAGATATCCTCCCTGTCCGCGGAACTCAGGGGGATCTCGCTCTCTCTCCCACGGAGGTGCAACCCCTCTCCGCTAGGGGTGGCACATCCTCCAGATATCCTCCCTGTCCGCGGAACTCAGGGGGATCTCGCTCTCTCTCCCACGGAGGTGCAACCCCTCTCCGCTAGGGGTGGCACATCCTCCAGATATCCTCCCTGTCCGCGGAACTCAGAGAAATCTCGCTCTCTCTCCCACGAAGGTGCAACCCCTCTCCGCTAGGGGTGGCACATCCTCCAGATATCCTCCCTGTCCGCGGAACTCAGGGGGATCTCGCTCTCTCTCCCACGGGGGTGCAACCCCTCTCCGCTAGGGGTGGTACACCCTCCAGATATCCTCCCTGTCCGCGGAACACAGGGGGATCTCGCTCTCTCTCCCACGGGGGTGCAACCCCTCTCCGCTAGGGGTGGTACACCCTCCAGATATCCTCCCTGTCCGCGGAACTCAGGGAGATCTCGCTCTTTCTCCCACGGGGGTGCAACCCCTCTCCGCTAGGGGTGGTACACCCTCCAGATATCCTCCCTGTTCGCGGAACTCAGGGGGATCTTGCTCTCTCTCCCACGGGGGTGCAACCCCTCTCCGCTAGGGGTGGTACACCCTCCAGATATCCTCCCTGTCCGCGGAACTCAGGGGGATCTCGCTCTCTCTCCCACGGGGGTGCAACCCCTCTCCGCTAGGGGTGGTACACCCTCCAGATATCCTCCCTGTCCGCGGAACTCAGGGAGATCTCGCTCTTTCTCCCACGGGGGTGCAACCCCTCTCCGCTAGGGGTGGCACATCCTCCAGATATCCTCCCTGTCCGCGGAACTCAGGGGGATCTCGCTCTCTCTCCCACGGAGTTACAACCCCTCTCCGCTAGGGGTGGTACACCCTCCAGATATCCTCCCTGTCCGCGGAACTCAGGGAGATCTCGCTCTTTCTCCCACGGGGGTGCAACCCATCTCCGCTAGGGATGGTACACCCTCCAGATATCCTCCCTGTCCGCGGAACTCAGGGGGATCTCGCACTCTCTCCCACGGGGGTGCAACCCCTCTCCGCTAGGGGTGGCACATCCTCCAGATATCCTCCCTGTCCGCGGAACTCAGGGGGATCTCGCTCTCTCTCCCACGGAGTTACAACCCCTCTCCGCTAGGGGTGGTAAACCCTCCAGATATCCTCCCTGTCCGCGGAACTCAGGGAGATCTCGCTCTTTCTCCCACGGGGGTGCAACCCATCTCCGCTAGGGATGGTACATCCTCCAGATATCCTCCCTGTCCGCGGAACTCAGGGGGATCTCGCTCTTTCTCCCACGGGGGTGCAACCCCTCTCCGCTAGGGGTGGTACATCCTCCAGATATCCTCCCTGTCCGCGGAACTCAGGGGGATCTCGCTCTCTCTCCCACGGGGGTGCAACCCCTCTCCGCTAGGGGTGGTACACCCTCCAGATATCCTCCCTGTCCGCGGAACTCAGAGAGATCTCGCTCTTTCTCCCACGGGAGTGCAACCCCTCTCCGCTAGGGGTAGCACATTCTCCAGATATCCTTCCTGTCCGCAGAACTCAGGGGGATCTCGCTCTCTCTCCCACGGGGGTGCAACCCCTCTCCCCTAGGGGTGGTACACCCTCCAGATATCCTCCCTGTCCGCGGAACTCAGGGGGATCTCGCTCTTTCTCCCACGGGGGTGCAACCCCTCTCCGCTAGGGGTGGTACACCCTCCAGATATCCTCCCTGTCCACGGAACTCAGGGGGATCTCGCTCTTTCTCCCACGGGGGTGCAACACCTCTCCGCTAGGGGTGGCACATCCTCCAGATATCCTCCCTGTCCGCGGAACTCAGGGGGATCTCACTCTTTCTCCCACGGGGGTGCAACCCCTCTCCGCTAGGGGTGGCACATCCTCCAGATATCCTTCCTGTCCGCGGAACTCAGGGGGATCTCGCTCTCTCTCCCACGGGGTTGCAACCCCTCTCCGCTAGGGGTGGTACACCCTCCAGATATCCTCCCTGTCCGCGGAACTCAGGGGGATCTCGCTCTCTCTCCCACAAGGGTGCAACCCCTCTCCGCTAGGGGTGGTACACCATCCAGATATCCTCCCTGTCCGCGTTACTCAGAGGGATCACGCTTTTTCTCCCACAGGGGTGCAACCCCTCTCCGCTAGGGGTGGCACATCCTCCAGATATCCTCCCTGTCAGCGTAACTCAGAGGGATTTCGCTCTCTCTCCCACGGGGGTGCAACCCCTCTCCGCTAGGGGTGTTACACCCTCCAGATATCCTCCCTGTCCGCGGAACTTAAGGGGATCTCGCTCTCTCTCCCACGGAGTTACAACCCCTCTCCGCTAGGGGTGGCACATCCTCCAGATATACTCCCTGTCCGCGGAACTCAGAGGGATCTCGCTCTTTCTCCCACGGGGGTGCAACCCCTCTCTGCTAGTAGTGGCACATCCTCCAGATATCCTCCCTGTCCGCGGAACTCAGGGGGATCTCGCTCTCTCTCCCACGGGGGTGCAACTCCTCTCTGCTAGGGGTGGTACATCCTCCAAATATCCTCCCTGTCCGCGGAACTCAGAGGGATCTCGCTCTTTCTTCCACGGGGGTGCAACCCCTCTCTGCTAGGGGTGGCACATCCTCCAGATATCCTCCCTGTCCGCGGAACTCAGGGGGATCTCGCTCTCTCTCCCACGGGGGTGCAACTCCTCTCTGCTAGGGGTGGTACATCCTCCAAATATCCTCCCTGTCCGCGGAACTCAGAGGGATCTCGCTCTTTCTTCCACGGGGGTGCAACCCCTCTCTGCTAGGGGTGGCACATCCTCCAGATATCCTCCCTGTCAGCGTAACTCAGAGGGATTTCGCTCTCTCTCCCACGGGGGTGCAACCCCTCTCCGCTAGGGGTGTTACACCCTCCAGATATCCTCCCTGTCCGCGGAACTTAAGGGGATCTCGCTCTCTCTCCCACGGAGTTACAACCCCTCTCCGCTAGGGGTGGCACATCCTCCAGATATTGTCCCTGTCCGCGGAACTCAGGGGATCTCGCTCTCTCTCCCATGGGGGTGCAACCCCTCTCCACTAGGGGTGGCACATCCTCCAGATATCCTCCCTGTCCGCGGAACTCAGAGGGATCTCGCTCTTTCTCCCACGGGGATGCAACCCCTCTCTGCTAGTAGTGGCACATCCTCCAGATATCCTCCCTGTCCGCGGAACTCAGGGGGATCTCGCTCTCTCTCCCACGGGGGTGCAACTCCTCTCTGCTAGGGGTGGTACATCCTCCAGATATCCTCCCTGTCCGCGGAACTCAGAGGGATCTCGCTCTTTCTTCCACGGGGGTGCAACCCCTCTCTGCTAGGGGTGGCACATCCTCCAGATATCCTCCCTGTCCGCGGAACTCAAGGGGATCTCGCTCTTTCTCCCACGGGGGTGCAACCCCTCTCTGCTAGGGGTGGCACATCCTCAAGATATCTTCCCTGTCCGCGGAACTCAGAGGGATCTCGCTCTTTCTCCCACGGGGGTGCAACCCCTCTCTGCTAGGGGTGGCACATCCTCAAGATATCCTCCCTGTCCGCGGAACTCAGAGGGATCTCGCTCTTTCTCCAACGGGGGTGCAACCCCTCTCTGCTAGGGGTGGCACATCCTCAAGATATCCTCCCTGTCCGCGGAACTCAGAGGGATCTCGCTCTTTCTCCCACGGGGGTGCAATCCCTCTCTGCTAGGGGTGGCTCATCCTCCAGATATCCTCCCTGTCCGCGGAACTCAGAGGGATCTCACTCTTTCTCCCACGGGGGTGCAACCCCTCTCTGCTAGGGGTGGCACATCCTCCAGATATCCTCCCTGTCCGCGGAACTCAGAGGGATCTCGCTCTTTCTCCCACGGGGGTGCAACCCCTCTCTGCTAGGGGTGGCACATCCTCAAGATATCCTCCCTGTCCGCGGAACTCAGAGGGATCTCGCTCTTTCTCCCACGGGGGTGCAACCCCTCTCTGCTAGGGGTGGCACATCCTCCAGATATCCTCCCTGTCCGCGGAACTCAGAGGGATCTCGCTCTTTCTCCCACGGGGGTGCAACCCCTCTCTGCTAGGGGTGGGACATCCTCCAGATATCCTCCCTGTCCGCGGAACTCAGGGGGATCTCGCTCTCTCTCCCACGGGGGTGCAACCCCTCTCTGCTAGGGGTGGTACACCCTCCAGATATCTTCCCTGTCCGCGGAACTCAGAGGGATCTCGCTCTCTCTCCCACAAGGGTGCAACCCCTCTCCGCTAGGGGTGGTACACCATCCAGATATCCTCCCTGTCCGCGGAACTCAGGGGGATCTCGCTCTCTCTCCCACGGGGGTGCAACCCCTGTCCGCTAGGGGTGGTACACCATCCAGATATCCTCCCTGTCCGCGGAACTCAGAGGGATCTCGCTCTCTCTCCCACGGGGGTGCAACCCCTCTCCGCTAGGGGTGGCACATCCTCCAGATATCCTCCCTGTCCACGGAACTCAGTGGGATCTAGCTCTCTCTCCCACGGGGGTGCTACCCCTCTCCGCTAGGGGTGGCACATCCTCCAGATATCCTCCCTGTCCGCGGAACTCAGGGGGATCTCGCTCTCTCTCCCACGGGGGTGCAACCCCTCTCCGCTAGGGGTGGCACATTCTCCAGATATCCTCCCTGTCCGCGGAACTCAGGGGGATCTCGCTCTCTCTCCCACGGGGGTGCAACTCCTCTCTGCTAGGGGTGGTACATCCTCCAAATATCCTCCCTGTATGCGGAACTCAGAGGGATCTCGCTCTTTCTTCCACGGGGGTGCAACCCCTCTCTGCTAGGGGTGGCACATCCTCCAGATATCCTCCCTGTCCGCGGAACTCAGGGGGATCTCGCTCTCTCTCCCACGGGGGTGCAACTCCTCTCTGCTAGGGGTGGTACATCCTCCAAATATCCTCCCTGTCCGCGGAACTCAGAGGGATCTCGCTCTTTCTTCCACGGGGGTGCAACCCCTCTCTGCTAGGGGTGGCACATCCTCCAGATATCCTCCCTGTCAGCGTAACTCAGAGGGATTTCGCTCTCTCTCCCACGGGGGTGCAACCCCTCTCCGCTAGGGGTGTTACACCCTCCAGATATCCTCCCTGTCCGCGGAACTTAAGGGGATCTCGCTCTCTCTCCCACGGAGTTACAACCCCTCTCCGCTAGGGGTGGCACATCCTCCAGATATTGTCCCTGTCCGCGGAACTCAGGGGATCTCGCTCTCTCTCCCATGGGGGTGCAACCCCTCTCCACTAGGGGTGGCACATCCTCCAGATATCCTCCCTGTCCGCGGAACTCAGAGGGATCTCGCTCTTTCTCCCACGGGGATGCAACCCCTCTCTGCTAGTAGTGGCACATCCTCCAGATATCCTCCCTGTCCGCGGAACTCAGGGGGATCTCGCTCTCTCTCCCACGGGGGTGCAACTCCTCTCTGCTAGGGGTGGTACATCCTCCAGATATCCTCCCTGTCCGCGGAACTCAGAGGGATCTCGCTCTTTCTTCCACGGGGGTGCAACCCCTCTCTGCTAGGGGTGGCACATCCTCCAGATATCCTCCCTGTCCGCGGAACTCAAGGGGATCTCGCTCTTTCTCCCACGGGGGTGCAACCCCTCTCTGCTAGGGGTGGCACATCCTCAAGATATCCTCCCTGTCCGCGGAACTCAGAGGGATCTCGCTCTTTCTCCCACGGGGGTGCAACCCCTCTCTGCTAGGGGTGGCACATCCTCAAGATATCCTCCCTGTCCGCGGAACTCAGAGGGATCTCGCTCTTTCTCCAACGGGGGTGCAACCCCTCTCTGCTAGGGGTGGCACATCCTCAAGATATCCTCCCTGTCCGCGGAACTCAGAGGGATCTCGCTCTTTCTCCCACGGGGGTGCAATCCCTCTCTGCTAGGGGTGGCTCATCCTCCAGATATCCTCCCTGTCCGCGGAACTCAGAGGGATCTCGCTCTTTCTCCCACGGGGGTGCAACCCCTCTCTGCTAGGGGTGGCACATCCTCCAGATATCCTCCCTGTCCGCGGAACTCAGAGGGATCTCGCTCTTTCTCCCACGGGGGTGCAACCCCTCTCTGCTAGGGGTGGCACATCCTCAAGATATCCTCCCTGTCCGCGGAACTCAGAGGGATCTCGCTCTTTCTCCCACGGGGGTGCAACCCCTCTCTGCTAGGGGTGGCACATCCTCCAGATATCCTCCCTGTCCGCGGAACTCAGAGGGATCTCGCTCTTTCTCCCACGGGGGTGCAACCCCTCTCTGCTAGGGGTGGGACATCCTCCAGATATCCTCCCTGTCCGCGGAACTCAGGGGGATCTCGCTCTCTCTCCCACGGGGGTGCAACCCCTCTCTGCTAGGGGTGGTACACCCTCCAGATATCTTCCCTGTCCGCGGAACTCAGAGGGATCTCGCTCTCTCTCCCACAAGGGTGCAACCCCTCTCCGCTAGGGGTGGTACACCATCCAGATATCCTCCCTGTCCGCGGAACTCAGGGGGATCTCGCTCTCTCTCCCACGGGGGTGCAACCCCTGTCCGCTAGGGGTGGTACACCATCCAGATATCCTCCCTGTCCGCGGAACTCAGAGGGATCTCGCTCTCTCTCCCACGGGGGTGCAACCCCTCTCCGCTAGGGGTGGCACATCCTCCAGATATCCTCCCTGTCCACGGAACTCAGTGGGATCTAGCTCTCTCTCCCACGGGGGTGCTACCCCTCTCCGCTAGGGGTGGCACATCCTCCAGATATCCTCCCTGTCCGCGGAACTCAGGGGGATCTCGCTCTCTCTCCCACGGGGGTGCAACCCCTCTCCGCTAGGGGTGGCACATTCTCCAGATATCCTCCCTGTCCGCGGAACTCAGGGGGATCTCGCTCTCTCTCCCACGGGGGTGCTACCCCTCTCCGCTAGGGGTGGCACATCCTCCAGATATCCTCTTTGTCCGCGGAACTCAGAGGGATCTCGATCTCTCTCCAACGGGGGTGCAACCCCTCTCCGCTAGGGGTGGTACACCCTCCAGATATCCTCCCTGTCCGTGGAACTCAAGGGGATCTCGCTCTCTCTCCCACGGGGGTGCAACCCCTCTCCGCTAGGGGTGGCACATTCTCCAGATATTCTACCTGTCCGCGGAACTCAGGGGGATCTCGCTCTTTCTCCCACGGGGGTGCAACCCCTCTCCGCTAGGGGTGGTACACCCTCCAGATATCCTCCCTGTCCGCGGAACTCAAGGGGATTTCGCTCTCTCTCCCACGGAGTTGCAACCCCTCTCCACTAGGGTTGGCACATCCTCCAGATATCCTCCCTGTCCGCGGAACTCAGGGGGATCTCGCTCTCTCTCCCACGGTGGTGCAACCCCTCTCCGCTAGGGGTGGTACACCCTCCAGATATCCTCCCTGTCCGCGGAACTCAAGGGGATTTCGCTCTCTCTCCCACGGAGTTGCAACCCCTCTCCGCTAGGGTTGGCACATCCTTTAGATATCCTCCCTGTCCGCGGAACTCAGGGGGATCTCGCTCTCTCTCCCACGGAGGTGCAACCCCTCTCCGCTAGGGGTGGCACATCCTCCAGATATCCTCCCTGTCCGCGGAACTCAGGGGGATCTCGCTCTCTCTCCCACGGGGGTGCTACCCCTCTCCGCTAGGGGTGGCACATCCTCCAGATATCCTCCCTGTCCGCGGAACTCAGGGGGATCTCGCTCTCTCTCCCACGGAGGTGCAACCCCTCTCCGCTAGGGGTGGCACACCCTCCAGATATCCTCCCTGTCCGCGGAACTCAGGGGGATCTCGCTCTCTCTCCCACGGGGGTGCAACCCCTCTCCGCTAGGGGTGGTACACCCTCCAGATATCCTCCCTGTCCGCGGAACTCAAGGGGATTTCGCTCTCTCTCCCACGGAGTTGCAACCCCTCTCCGCTAGGGTTGGCACATCCTCCAGATATCCTCCCTGTCCGCGGAACTCAGGGGGATCTCGCTCTCTCTCCCACGGAGGTGCAACCCCTCTCCGCTAGGGGTGGCACATCCTCCAGATATCCTCCCTGTCCGCGAAACTCAGGGGGAACTCGCTCTCTCTCCCACGGGGGTGCTACCCCTCTCCGCTAGGGGTGGCACATCCTCCAGATATCCTCCCTGTCCGCGGAACTCAGGGGGATCTCGCTCTCTCTCCCACGGAGGTGCAACCCCTCTCCGCTAGGGGTGGCAAATCCTCCAGATATCCTCCCTGTCCGCGGAACTCAGGGGGATCTCGCTCTCTCTCCCACGGGGGTGCAACCCCTCTCCGCTAGGGGTGGTACACCCTCCAGATATTCTCCCTGTCCGCGGAACTCAGGGGGATCTCGCTCTCTCTCCCACGGGGGTGCAACCCCTCTCCGCTAGGGGTGGTACACCCTCCAGATATCCTCCCTGTCCGCGGAACTCAGGGGGATCTCGCTCTCTCTCCCACGGTGGTGCAACCCCTCTCCGCTAGGGGTGATACACCCTCCAGATATCCTCCCTATCCGCGGAACTCAAGGGGATTTCGCTCTCTCTCCCACGGAGTTGCAACCCCTCTCCGCTAGGGTTGGCACATCCTCCAGATATCCTCCCTGTCCGCGGAACTCAGGGGGATCTCGCTCTCTCTCCCACGGGGGTGCAACCCCTCTCCGCTAGGGGTGGCACATCCTCTAGATATCCTCCTTGTCCGCGGAACTCAGGGGGATCTCGCTCTCTCTCCCACGGAGGTGCAACCCCTCTCCGCTAGGGGTGGCACATCCTCCAGATATCCTCCCTGTCCGCGGAACTCAGGGGGATCTCGCTCTCTCTCCCACGGGGGTGCAACCCCTCTCCGCTAGGGGTGGTACACCCTCCAGATATTCTCCCTGTCCGCGGAACTCAGGGGGATCTCGCTCTCTCTACCACGGGGGTGCAACCCCTCTCCGCTAGGGGTGGTACACCCTCCAGATATTCTCCCTGTCCGCGGAACTCAGGGGGATCTCGCTCTCTCTCCCACGGGGGTGCTACCCCTCTCCGCTAGGGGTGGCACATCCTCCAGATATCCTCCCTGTCCGCGGAACTCAGGGGGATCTCGCTCTCTCTCCCACGGAGGTGCAACCCCTCTCCGCTAGGGGTGGCACATCCTCCAGATATCCTCCCTGTCCGCGGAACTCAGGGGGATCTCGCTCTCTCTCCCACGGAGGTGCAACCCCTCTCCGCTAGGGGTGGCACATCCTCCAGATATCCTCCCTGTCCGCGGAACTCAGAGAAATCTCGCTCTCTCTCCCACGGAGGTGCAACCCCTCTCCGCTAGGGGTGGCACATCCTCCAGATATCCTCCCTGTCCGCGGAACTCAGGGGGATCTCGCTCTCTCTCCCACGGGGGTGCAACCCCTCTCCGCTAGGGGTGGTACACCCTCCAGATATCCTCCCTGTCCGCGGAACTCAGGGGGATCTCGCTCTCTCTCCCACGGGGGTGCAACCCCTCTCCGCTAGGGGTGGTACACCCTCCAGATATCCTCCCTGTCCGCGGAACTCAGGGAGATCTCGCTCTTTCTCCCACGGGGGTGCAACCCCTCTCCGCTAGGGGTGGTACACCCTCCAGATATCCTCCCTGTTCGCGGAACTCAGGGGGATCTTGCTCTCTCTCCCACGGGGGTGCAACCCCTCTCCGCTAGGGGTGGTACACCCTCCAGATATCCTCCCTGTCCGCGGAACTCAGGGGGATCTCGCTTTCTCTCCCACGGGGGTGCAACCCCTCTCCGCTAGGGGTGGTACACCCTCCAGATATCCTCCCTGTCCGCGGAACTCAGGGAGATCTCGCTCTTTCTCCCACGGGGGTGCAACCCCTCTCCGCTAGGGGTGGCACATCCTCCAGATATCCTCCCTGTCCGCGGAACTCAGGGGGATCTCGCTCTCTCTCCCACGGAGTTACAACCCCTCTCCGCTAGGGGTGGTACACCCTCCAGATATCCTCCCTGTCCGCGGAACTCAGGGAGATCTCGCTCTTTCTCCCACGGGGGTGCAACCCATCTCCGCTAGGGATGGTACACCCTCCAGATATCCTCCCTGTCCGCGGAACTCAGGGGGATCTCGCACTCTCTCCCACGGGGGTGCAACCCCTCTCCACTAGGGGTGGCACATCCTCCAGATATCCTCCCTGTCCGCGGAACTCAGGGGGATCTCGCTCTCTCTCCCACGGAGTTACAACCCCTCTCCGCTAGGGGTGGTAAACCCTCCAGATATCCTCCCTGTCCGCGGAACTCAGGGAGATCTCGCTCTTTCTCCCACGGGGGTGCAACCCATCTCCGCTAGGGATGGTACATCCTCCAGATATCCTCCCTGTCCGCGGAACTCAGGGGGATCTCGCTCTTTCTCCCACGGGGGTGCAACCCCTCTCCGCTAGGGGTGGTACATCCTCCAGATATCCTCCCTGTCCGCGGAACTCAGGGGGATCTCGCTCTCTCTCCCACGGGGGTGCAACCCCTCTCCGCTAGGGGTGGTACACCCTCCAGATATCCTCCCTGTCCGCGGAACTCAGAGAGATCTCGCTCTTTCTCCCACGGGAGTGCAACCCCTCTCCGCTAGGGGTAGCACATTCTCCAGATATCCTTCCTGTCCGCAGAACTCAGGGGGATCTCGCTCTCTCTCCCACGGGGGTGCAACCCCTCTCCCCTAGGGGTGGTACACCCTCCAGATATCCTCCCTGTCCGCGGAACTCAGGGGGATCTCGCTCTTTCTCCCACGGGGGTGCAACCCCTCTCCGCTAGGGGTGGTACACCCTCCAGATATCCTCCCTGTCCACGGAACTCAGGGGGATCTCGCTCTTTCTCCCACGGGGGTGCAACACCTCTCCGCTAGGGGTGGCACATCCTCCAGATATCCTCCCTGTCCGCGGAACTCAGGGGGATCTCACTCTTTCTCCCACGGGGGTGCAACCCCTCTCCGCTAGGGGTGGCACATCCTCCAGATATCCTTCCTGTCCGCGGAACTCAGGGGGATCTCGCTCTCTCTCCCACGGGGTTGCAACCCCTCTCCGCTAGGGGTGGTACACCCTCCAGATATCCTCCCTGTCCGCGGAACTCAGGGGGATCTCGCTCTCTCTCCCACAAGGGTGCAACCCCTCTCCGCTAGGGGTGGTACACCATCCAGATATCCTCCCTGTCCGCGTTACTCAGAGGGATCACGCTTTTTCTCCCACAGGGGTGCAACCCCTCTCCGCTAGGGGTGGCACATCCTCCAGATATCCTCCCTGTCAGCGTAACTCAGAGGGATTTCGCTCTCTCTCCCACGGGGGTGCAACCCCTCTCCGCTAGGGGTGTTACACCCTCCAGATATCCTCCCTGTCCGCGGAACTTAAGGGGATCTCGCTCTCTCTCCCACGGAGTTACAACCATTCTCCGCTAGGGGTGGCACATCCTCCAGATATTGTCCCTGTCCGCGGAACTCAGGGGATCTCGATCTCTCTCCCATGGGGGTGCAACCCTTCTCCACTAGGGGTGGCAAATCCTCCAGATATCCTCCCTGTCCGCGGAACTCAGAGGGATCTCGCTCTTTCTCCCACGGGGGTGCAACCCCTCTCTGCTAGTAGTGGCACATCCTCCAGATATCCTCCCTGTCCGCGGAACTCAGGGGGATCTCGCTCTCTCTCCCACGGGGGTGCAACTCCTCTCTGCTAGGGGTGGTACATCCTCCAAATATCCTCCCTGTCCGCGGAACTCAGAGGGATCTCGCTCTTTCTTCCACGGGGGTGCAACCCCTCTCTGCTAGGGGTGGCACATCCTCCAGTTATCCTCCCTGTCAGCGTAACTCAGAGGGATTTCGCTCTCTCTCCCACGGGGGTGCAACCCCTTTCCGCTAGGGGTGTTACACCCTCCAGATATCCTCCCTGTCCGCGGAACTTAAGGGGATCTCGCTCTCTCTCCCACGGAGTTACAACCCCTCTCCGCTAGGGGTGGCACATCCTCCAGATATTGTCCCTGTCCGCGGAACTCAGGGGATCTCGCTCTCTCTCCCATGGGGGTGCAACCCCTCTCCACTAGGGGTGGCACATCCTCCAGATATCCTCCCTGTCCGCGGAACTCAGAGGGATCTCGCTCTTTCTCCCACGGGGATGCAACCCCTCTCTGCTAGTAGTGGCACATCCTCCAGATATCCTCCCTGTCCGCGGAACTCAGGGGGATCTCGCTCTCTCTCCCACGGGGGTGCAACTCCTCTCTGCTAGGGGTGGTACATCCTCCAGATATCCTCCCTGTCCGCGGAACTCAGAGGGATCTCGCTCTTTCTTCCACGGGGGTGCAACCCCTCTCTGCTAGGGGTGGCACATCCTCCAGATATCCTCCCTGTCCGCGGAACTCAAGGGGATCTCGCTCTTTCTCCCACGGGGGTGCAACCCCTCTCTGCTAGGGGTGGCACATCCTCAAGATATCCTCCCTGTCCGCGGAACTCAGAGGGATCTCGCTCTTTCTCCCACGGGGGTGCAACCCCTCTCTGCTAGGGGTGGCACATCCTCAAGATATCCTCCCTGTCCGCGGAACTCAGAGGGATCTCGCTCTTTCTCCAACGGGGGTGCAACCCCTCTCTGCTAGGGGTGGCACATCCTCAAGATATCCTCCCTGTCCGCGGAACTCAGAGGGATCTCGCTCTTTCTCCCACGGGGGTGCAATCCCTCTCTGCTAGGGGTGGCTCATCCTCCAGATATCCTCCCTGTCCGCGGAACTCAGAGGGATCTCGCTCTTTCTCCCACGGGGGTGCAACCCCTCTCTGCTAGGGGTGGCACATCCTCCAGATATCCTCCCTGTCCGCGGAACTCAGAGGGATCTCGCTCTTTCTCCCACGGGGGTGCAACCCCTCTCTGCTAGGGGTGGCACATCCTCAAGATATCCTCCCTGTCCGCGGAACTCAGAGGGATCTCGCTCTTTCTCCCACGGGGGTGCAACCCCTCTCTGCTAGGGGTGGCACATCCTCCAGATATCCTCCCTGTCCGCGGAACTCAGAGGGATCTCGCTCTTTCTCCCACGGGGGTGCAACCCCTCTCTGCTAGGGGTGGGACATCCTCCAGATATCCTCCCTGTCCGCGGAACTCAGGGGGATCTCGCTCTCTCTCCCACGGGGGTGCAACCCCTCTCTGCTAGGGGTGGTACACCCTCCAGATATCTTCCCTGTCCGCGGAACTCAGAGGGATCTCGCTCTCTCTCCCACAAGGGTGCAACCCCTCTCCGCTAGGGGTGGTACACCATCCAGATATCCTCCCTGTCCGCGGAACTCAGGGGGATCTCGCTCTCTCTCCCACGGGGGTGCAACCCCTGTCCGCTAGGGGTGGTACACCATCCAGATATCCTCCCTGTCCGCGGAACTCAGAGGGATCTCGCTCTCTCTCCCACGGGGGTGCAACCCCTCTCCGCTAGGGGTGGCACATCCTCCAGATATCCTCTTTGTCCGCGGAACTCAGAGGGATCTCGATCTCTCTCCAACGGGGGTGCAACCCCTCTCCGCTAGGGGTGGTACACCCTCCAGATATCCTCTTTGTCCGCGGAACTCAGAGGGATCTCGATCTCTCTCCAACGGGGGTGCAACCCCTCTCCGCTAGGGGTGGTACACCCTCCAGATATCCTCCCTGTCCGTGGAACTCAAGGGGATCTCGCTCTCTCTCCCACGGGGGTGCAACCCCTCTCCGCTAGGGGTGGCACATTCTCCAGATATTCTACCTGTCCGCGGAACTCAGGGGGATCTCGCTCTTTCTCCCACGGGGGTGCAACCCCTCTCCGCTAGGGGTGGTACACCCTCCAGATATCCTCCCTGTCCGCGGAACTCAAGGGGATTTCGCTCTCTCTCCCACGGAGTTGCAACCCCTCTCCACTAGGGTTGGCACATCCTCCAGATATCCTCCCTGTCCGCGGAACTCAGGGGGATCTCGCTCTCTCTCCCACGGTGGTGCAACCCCTCTCCGCTAGGGGTGGTACACCCTCCAGATATCCTCCCTGTCCGCGGAACTCAAGGGGATTTCGCTCTCTCTCCCACGGAGTTGCAACCCCTCTCCGCTAGGGTTGGCACATCCTTTAGATATCCTCCCTGTCCGCGGAACTCAGGGGGATCTCGCTCTCTCTCCCACGGAGGTGCAACCCCTCTCCGCTAGGGGTGGCACATCCTCCAGATATCCTCCCTGTCCGCGGAACTCAGGGGGATCTCGCTCTCTCTCCCACGGGGGTGCTACCCCTCTCCGCTAGGGGTGGCACATCCTCCAGATATCCTCCCTGTCCGCGGAACTCAGGGGGATCTCGCTCTCTCTCCCACGGAGGTGCAACCCCTCTCCGCTAGGGGTGGCACACCCTCCAGATATCCTCCCTGTCCGCGGAACTCAGGGGGATCTCGCTCTCTCTCCCACGGGGGTGCAACCCCTCTCCGCTAGGGGTGGTACACCCTCCAGATATCCTCCCTGTCCGCGGAACTCAAGGGGATTTCGCTATATCTCCCACGGAGTTGCAACCCCTCTCCGCTAGGGTTGGCACATCCTCCAGATATCCTCCCTGTCCGCGGAACTCAGGGGGATCTCGCTCTCTCTCCCACGGAGGTGCAACCCCTCTCCGCTAGGGGTGGCACATCCTCCAGATATCCTCCCTGTCCGCGGAACTCAGGGGGATCTCGCTCTCTCTCCCACGGGGGTGCTACCCCTCTCCGCTAGGGGTGGCACATCCTCCAGATATCCTCCCTGTCCGCGGAACTCAGGGGGATCTCGCTCTCTCTCCCACGGAGGTGCAACCCCTCTCTGCTAGGGGTGGCACATCCTCCAGATATCCTCCCTGTCCGCGGAACTCAGGGGGATCTCGCTCTCTCTCCCACGGGGTTGCAACCCCTCTCCGCTAGGGGTGGTACACCCTCCAGATATTCTCCCTGTCCGCGGAACTCAGTGGGATCTCGCTCTCTCTCCCACGGGGGTGCAACCCCTCTCCGCTAGGGGTGGTACACCCTCCAGATATCCTCCCTGTCCGCGGAACTCAGGGGGATCTCGCTCTCTCTCCCACGGTGGTGCAACCCCTCTCCGCTAGGGGTGGTACACCCTCCAGATATCCTCCCTATCCGCGGAACTCAAGGGGATTTCGCTCTCTCTCCCACGGAGTTGCAACCCCTCTCTGCTAGGGTTGGCACATCCTCCAGATATCCTCCCTGTCCGCGGAACTCAGGGGGATCTCGCTCTCTCTCCCACGGGGGTGCAACCCCTCTCCGCTAGGGGTGGCACATCCTCCAGATATCCTCCTTGTCCGCGGAACTCAGGGGGATCTCGCTCTCTCTCCCACGGAGGTGCAACCCCTCTCCGCTAGGGGTGGCACATCCTCCAGATATCCTCCCTGTCCGCGGAACTCAGGGGGATCTCGCTCTCTCTCCCACGGGGGTGCAACCCCTCTCCGCTAGGGGTGGTACACCTTCCAGATATTCTCCCTGTCCGCGGAACTCAGGGGGATCTCGCTCTCTCTCCCACGGGGGTGCAACCCCTCTCCGCTAGGGGTGGTACACCCTCCAGATATTATCCCTGTCCGCGGAACTCAGGGGGATCTCGCTCTCTCTCCCACGGGGGTGCTACCCCTCTCCGCTAGGGGTGGCAAATCCTCCAGATATCCTCCCTGTCCGCGGAACTCAGGGGGATCTCGCTCTCTCTCCCACGGAGGTGCAACCCCTCTCCGCTAGGGGTGGCACATCCTCCAGATATCCTCCCTGTCCGCGGAACTCAGGGGGATCTCGCTCTCTCTCCCACGGAGGTGCAACCCCTCTCCGCTAGGGGTGGCACATCCTCCAGATATCCTCCCTGTCCGCGGAACTCAGAGAAATCTCGCTCTCTCTCCCACGGAAGTGCAACCCCTCTCCGCTAGGGGTGGCACATCCTCCAGATATCCTCCCTGTCTGCGGAACTCAGGGGGATCTCGCTCTCTCTCCCACGGGGGTGCAACCCCTCTCCGCTAGGGGTGGTACACCCTCCAGATATTCTCCCTGTCCGCGGAACTCAGGGGGATCTCGCTCTCTCTCCCACGGGGGTGCAACCCCTCTCCGCTAGGGGTGGTACACCCTCCAGATATCCTCCCTGTCCGCGGAACTCAGGGAGATCTCGCTCTTTCTCCCACGGGGGTGCAACCCCTCTCCGCTAGGGGTGGTACACCCTCCAGATATCCTCCCTGTTCGCGGAACTCAGGGGGATCTTGCTCTCTCTCCCACGGGGGTGCAACCCCTCTCCGCTAGGGGTGGTACACCCTCCAGATATCCTCCCTGTCCGCGGAACTCAGGGGGATCTCGCTCTCTCTCCCATGGGGGTGCAACCCCTCTCCGCTAGGGGTGGTACACCCTCCAGATATCCTCCCTGTTCGCGGAACTCAGGGAGATCTCGCTCTTTCTCCCACGGGGGTGCAACCCCTCTCCACTAGGGGTGGCACATCCTCCAGATATCCTCCCTGTCCGCGGAACTCAGGGGGATCTCGCTCTCTCTCCCACGGAGTTACAACCCCTCTCCGCTAGGGGTGGTACACCCTCCAGATATCCTCCCTGTCCGCGGAACTTAGGGAGATCTCGCTCTTTCTCCCACGGGGGTGCAACCCATCTCCGCTAGGGATGGTACACCCTCCAGATATCCTCCCTGTCCGCGGAACTCAGGGGGATCTCGCACTCTCTCCCACGGGGGTGCAACCCCTCTCCGCTAGGGGTGGCACATCCTCCAGATATCTTCCCTGTCCGCGGAACTCAGGGGGATCTCGCTCTTTCTCCCACGGAGTTACAACCCCTCTCCGCTAGGGGTGGTACACCCTCCAGATATCCTCCCTGTCCGCGGAACTCAGGGAGATCTCGCTCTCTCTCCCACGGGGGTGCAACCCCTCTCCGCTAGGGGTGGTACACCCTCCAGATATCCTCCCTGTCCGCGGAACTCAGGGGGATCTCGCTCTCTCTCCCACGGGGGTGCAACCCCTCTCCGCTAGGGGTGGTACACCCTCCAGATATCCTCCCTGTCCGCGGAACTCAGGGAGATCTCGCTCTTTCTCCCACGGGGGTGCAACCCCTCTCCGCTAGGGGTGGCACATCCTCCAGATATCCTCCCTGTCCGCGGAACTCAGGGGGATCTCGCTCTCTCTCCCACGGAGTTACAACCCCTCTCCACTAGGGGTGGTACACCCTCCAGATATCCTCCCTGTCCGCGGAACTCAGGGAGATCTCGCTCTTTCTCCCACGGGAGTGCAACCCCTCTCCGCTAGGGGTGGTACACCCTCCAGATATCCTCCCTGTCCGCGGAACTCAGGGGGATCTCGCTCTCTCTCCCACGGGGGTGCAACCCCTCTCCACTAGGGGTAGTACACCCTCCAGATATCCTCCCTGTCCGCGGAACTCAGGGAGATCTCGCTCTCTCTCCCACGGGGGTGCAACCCCTCTCCGCTAGGGGTGGCACATCCTCCAGATATTGTCCCTGTCCGCGGAACTCAGGGGGATCTCGCACTCTCTCCCACGGGGGTGCAACCCCTCTCCGCTAGGGGTGGCACATCCTCCAGATATCCTCCCTGTCCGCGGAACTCAGGGGGATCTCGCTCTCTCTCCCACGGAGTTACAACCCCTCTCCGCTAGGGGTGGTACACCCTCCAGATATCCTCCCTGTCCGCCGAACTCAGGGAGATCTCGCTCTTTCTCCCACGGGGGTGCAACCCATCTCCGCTAGGGGTGATACACCATCCAGATATCCTCCCTGTCCGCGGAACTCAGGGGGATCTCGCTCTCTCTCCCACGGGGGTGCAACCCCTCTCCGCTAGGGGTAGTACACCCTCCAGATATCCTCCCTGTCCGCGGAACTCAGGGAGATCTCGCTCTCTCTCCCACGGGGGTGCAACCCCTCTCCGCTAGGGGTGGCACATCCTCCAGATATTGTCCCTGTCCGCGGAACTCAGGGGGATCTCGCTCTCTCTCCCACGGAGTTACAACCCCTCTCCGCTAGGGGTAGTACACCCTCCAGATATCCTCCCTGTCCGCGGAACTCAGGGAGATCTCGCTCTTTCTCCCACGGGAGTGCAACCCCTCTCCGCTAGGGGTGGTACACCCTCCAGATATCCTCCCTGTCCGCGGAACTCAGGGGGATCTCGCTCTTTCTCCCACGGGGGTGCAACCCCTCTCCGCTAGGGGTGGTACACCCTCCAGATATCCTCCCTGTCCGCGGAACTCAGGGGGATCTCGCTCTCTCTCCCACGGGGGTGCAACCCCTCTCCGCTAGGGGTGATACACCCTCCAGATATCCTCCCTGTCCGCGGAACTCAGGGGGATCTCGCTCTCTCTCCCACGGGGGTGCAACCCCTCTCCGCTAGGGGTGGCACATCCTCCAGATATCCTCCCTGTCCGCGGAACTCAGGGGGATCTCGCTCTTTCTCCCACGGGGGTGCAACCCCTCTCCGCTAGGGGTGGTACACCCTCCAGATATCCTCCCTGTCCGCGGAACTCAGGGGGATCTCGCTCTTTCTCCCACGGAGTTACAACCCCTCTCCGCTAGGGGTGGTACACCCTCCAGATATCCTCCCTGTCCGCGGAACTCAGGGAGATCTCGCTCTTTCTCCCACGGGGGTGCAACCCCTCTCCGCTAGGGGTGGTACACCCTCCAGATATCCTCCCTGTCCGCGGAACTCAGGGAGATCTCGCTCTTTCTCCCACGGGGGTGCAACCCCTCTCCGCTAGGGGTGGTACACCCTCCAGATATCCTCCCTGTCCGCGGAACTCAGGGGGATCTCGCTCTTTCTCCCACGGAGTTACAACCCCTCTCCTCTAGGGGTGGTACACCCTCCAGATATCCTCCCTGTCCGCGGAACTCAGGGAGATCTCGCTCTTTCTCCCACGGGGGTGCAACCCCTCTCCGCTAGGGGTGGTACACCCTCCAGATATCCTCCCTGTCCGCGGAACTCAGGGGGATCTCGCACTCTCTCCCACGGGGGTGCAACCCCTCTCCGCTAGGGGTGGTACACCCTCCAGATATCCTCCCTGTCCGCGGAACTCAGGGGGATCTCGCTCTCTCTCCCACGGGGGTGCAACCCCTCTCTGCTAGGGGTGGTACACCCTCCAGATATCCTCCCTGTCCGCGGAACTCAGGGGGATCTCGCACTCTCTCCCACGGGGGTGCAACCCCTCTCCGCTAGGGGTGGCACATCCTCCAGATATCCTCCCTGTCCGCGGAACTCAGGGGGATCTCGCTTTCTCTCCCACGGGGGTGCAACCCCTCTCCGCTAGGGGTGGTTCACCCTCCAGATATCCTCCCTGTCCGCGGAACTCAGGGGGTTTTCCAAGCCGACCAAGTCTAACTCCAGATTTCTACCTAAGAAACCTGGCAGGAAATTTTTAACGGTTTCTTTAATCAGTATTAAATTAAACACGGAAAAAATAACTAATGTAATTATTACTACAAGCATATATATATATATATATATATATATATATATATATATATATATATATACACACACACCTCGGCAGGGCCACTACAGGCTAAGAGAGGTAAATGTGTAGTTTGTTTGTTATCCTTCAACCCCCTTCTTCGAACAACCGCGTCTGTTATTGCTCTACATAGGTATAATTAGTGCGAGCGGATCCAACGTTTTTCAAGTTAATATATGAGGGGTATTATTTTAATAATGTACCTGTTTCGAAATAAAAGAGTATACTTTAATAAACAATTTTATTTTTAGATTAAAATCTGCAACTTAATCTCCGTATTTCCACAATTTCCACCAATATTAAGGCACTTATCATATCGCACAACCAGCTTTTGAATCCCATCTGCCGCCTGATTTAACAACTATTGCAGATAACGACAAATTTTTGCAAAAATCTTCAGTAACGACAGAAGGTCGCCCCACTTCGTTTTTCAGCATGAGCATTCGTGCGGTCATCTTTAAAAGCTCTAACCCATTTTCGTACCATTCCAACGGTCATAATGTTTTCTCCATATACTTCACTGATGTGACGATGAATTTCAGCCACTGTCCCGCCCTCAGCGATACGAAAACGAATCACAGCGCGTATTTCAAAGTCGACGGGATTCTCAATCGGCGGAGGCATTTCAAACACTCGCAAACAAACGTAAACACGATCGAATGTTTTCGTGATGACGTCTGTGGCTGGCCAACAGATGTAGCCACACAGTCCGCATGAGCTGAATGCCGACTGCAGCGCTGCAGCGGCTGAATTTCACAACGGTACTTACTTTTAAAAACACCCCTTTTATCATACATCTGTACCCTGGAGCCACGTTTGTGCAATTTTAACATTTAACCATAAACCTGACCCCCTTTTTGAGACACTTTCTAGTGGCACACAACACTAACATCTACGATATGTCAAACATTCACTTATTTTGGGGAAAAAATAGTTGGGTTTATTCGTGAGGTTCTATTTAAAATTCTTCAAATTGCTCTCATTTAAAATATTATTTATTATTTAACGTAGTGTCTGATGCCTCCGAAGTACATATGTATATTTATTTTTAGTGCAAGCCAATAGACTGTTTACAAAACAAGCTGGCACTTAGAAATTCAAAGTAAAGATGCAAACACAAGTTTAAATGCAGAAACACACACAAACTCTAAGGGAATATATATATAAAGATAAACATTTGTAAAAGTATATCTCCCTTTACTTTTTTTACTTAAATCATTCCTTATTTCTAGCCCCCTTCGTCTGATTTAGACCTTTATGAAAATTGACTGATGGTAGTTTTGTAACAAAATAATTTTCCCGTAAAAAAATCGAACCTGAATATTCTTGCTTTTTGAGTTATTTCCCAAACATTCTCTAAGCAAACGTTGCAATACTTCAAGTAGTTTACCGGTAGTTTACACTTTTAACGAGTGATTAGGTATGGTACGTTACGAATATTGTAAAATCCTGATAATGGTTTGGTATGCTACAAATGAAATACTTTAAAATGGTGCGGTAACGGTAAACTACTCGACGTATTATTTTTTTTACGTGAGATATCCTCTGAACCAGAATTACCGACAGAGATACATATTGTTATGATTTATAATGTGGGGAGAACTGGGTCCATAAGGAAAAGCCCAATTATTTTTTTATTACAGTTTTATTGATTTATAATATTTACATTAATAATAAATAACTTTACTTAAAAATGTCCGATATCAAATCAATGGCACCTTAAAAATGTTTATCCTCAAGTCACTCAATGTCTGTCAAGTTCCGCAGTTCGCACTCCTCACTGGAGCTAGGCTCAACAGTGGTTCGCCCCTCACCGCGCGCCTGTCCACACACACAGTCTTGCGCCACTCAGTCGCCGCACTCTCACGATCCAGTTGAACTACACGTCGCGCCACTCTTAGGCAGGGTCTGACACCCTCTTCGCCGATGTCGCACTCCCCTTCGGTCGCGGAACTTTCGAACTCCAAAACTTGCTCGGAATCCGCTCGGAACTCCGGCAGAAGCCAGCATCGCTGCTCAAGTACTGGTGGGTAGTCTTTCCAGAACTGACGAGAGCGTCTGTTGAGGAGTCGCGTCATCACGGGACGACCCGACGCCCGAACAGTCCAGAAAAGCAGCGTCAATATGCGCCACTCCGCGCGGCGGGCCCGCGGAATTCCCAAAGCCGCTCAGCAAGATTTGCACAATGAGGGTTGGGTGGAAGGGAGATGGTGATGATCCTTAGTAATCCGGCCAGGCACGCGTTGGCATGCCTTACGTCAGTGTACGTCACGTGACGTGGCGTGACGTCAGTGGCCGTGCAGGGCCGCCAGCCAGCTCCGAACCTGGCGCGTGTCGCGGTCCTGTCTGCGTTCGTAACAATATATTTGTTTCATGTAACAGTCTGGGAGAAAATTGTACAAAATTATGGCAGTAATCATGCACGTGAAAAGTTATATGAATGTGCATGTACAACATTTTGATTTGATGATGGTTTTAGTGCCGTGGTAAGACCATACTAGTTAGAAAATTTCCAGTAACCCCGTCATTATAACGACTACAAGAGGTTGCCTTGTCTCTCTCCGAGATCTAGTTAAAAAAAGGGCGATTCTGCAAGCTGTCGCAGGAAGTTTGAAGTCTGAACTTGGGCGTGCGCGATTAAAAATTACCTGTCTCTAACACCCTGCACCCTTGTCGCAAGTGAGATCGCACGTTTTGAAATGCATTTTTTTTTTTTGCAGATTGAACACAAATAGTCATGTAAAATTACAGATATTTCTAAATTTGTTAATTACATGAACACAACTGTATCACTAAAACAATAGTGTTTGCGGTAATGCTGGGTTTTGATTCTTACCCAGAAATTTATGTTTTGTGTTTTTCCAGTACCTCCTATAATTAAAGTTATTTGTAAACCATTCCCTAAATAGCTTCCCAGTGTTAATTGCGCACATTAATAAGCATGGCAGAACAAAACTAAGTCAATTTTTTAAATATTCAATTATTTTTTCTGTGGTTTAAAAACATTATGCTTGAATGAAAAATCAATTAAAATATAAAACTATGCACCAATTTCCGTAAGAAATACTTAGTATTATCTCGCAAAAAGCATTTTATATATGCAAAAATAATCATAGCCATGATTTGTACAAATTTACCATATCTTCCTTGTAGTAATACATACAATTTCTTAGCAACTGATTTTTAAATTTTTTTTAAAGCACAGAAAATGTTTTTATGTTTGGAAAATTATTTCAAGGCCCTTGTTATTTAGGAACACGGGAAATACGAGATGTCCGTCTCTATGCTGCTCAGATTTGCAGCAGATAACAAAAAATATGAATTCAAGCTGGGGAAGAACTGATGCTGTTTCTTGCGTCCTCGCACTTGACTGCTGTCGTGGGAGCACCCGGACACAATGCCCAGACCGTTCATCCGGGGGGTGGGGGAAGTCTATGATTCACTAACCTGGCGACCAGTCCCCAAACATAACTAAAGTTCGCCGCTCACTCCAGAAACTTCGCGAATGGAAAAAAGATAAAACAAATATATTTTTTTGCTAATATTTCGTACATTTTCGCGATTTAAGAATTTTTTGAAAGTCACTAAACTAACCCAACAAAACTGTCGTATTAGTTGAAGTAGCTTGGCTTCTGGGTTGTAGCCGTGTCCTTGGCGAATAATTCACCGACGTTTCGGTCGACATAGCAGTCGCGATCATCAGGGAACAGTTACCTACTGTCCTACTTTAACAGTAGGTAACTGCTCCCTCATGATGGCGACTGCGATGTCGACCGAAACGTCGGTGTATTATTCGCCAAGGACACGGCTACAACCCAGAAGCCAAGCTACTTCAGACAATGGCCGTGAAAGCCTGCGAACATTAATATTACAAAAGGACTTATGTAAAAAGTTACTAATTTACACACTAGTTAAAATTAAGAAATCTAATTATTTTACTGCCTACCAGTGCTATGCCAACCCTAGGTAAACAAAAGGTGCAGGAAAAGTGGCGAAATAAAACACTAACGGTAAATAAATTAAATTAAATAGCCAACAAAGGATTTATACCTATACAAACAAGGGAAACTGAAATACGTTAAAATTTAACACAACAGCATTAAACAACAAAGAAAAAATATGCCCGTGGCATGACGATGCCACATTAGGAAGTTTTCCTTTGGCTTGGTGGACTTTGTTCGGCCATCCGACACAGATGGGAACACCGTGGTTACACATTTCCAAATGCCGTATACCGAGAGCTAAGTTGTTACGTCTCAAAAATTCTGGGTTGCTGACAATAACTTGTATCTTGCAAACTGAATGTGACTCTGCTTGCTTACTTCTAATTTTCTACCTTCCTCCAAAGTTTTAAAAATAATTTTCCCAGAAAGATGTTGTGGTCTAGTTCTTCCCCTACAGAGTTGTAATAAAAATATATTTGAAGTAGAATCATAAACAACAGCAGGTTAACAATAATAGCTGTTACCAAAATTTAAAATTTTCAAATTTTGTGAAGCCGGTGTTACGATAGGCCGTTGACTGTTCAACATACGTCCTCCGTCACTTAAGATTCAATCATTGCTAGAGACCTGTAAAATTCGCGGATTCATTTCGCGATAGGATAGAATCCAAATACTTTTGACATTATTTTGCTTCAGTTATTGGGCCACAGTTTATCTGAAGGACTCTCGGCCAATGAAAAATCTTTAACAGAAGAATTAGCGAATCACGATCATTCCAGTCAACAGGTGTTTACGAGTCGGTAACCAATCAGCAAATGTAATTTGCACGAGTGCGTAGAGGATCATGGAGTCTATCCTTTAGGGATTTGAAATCGCGAAATTTTACAGGTCTCTAGTCATTGCCATGCAGAATAATTTTCCAGATCAGTGCTGCCAACAATCCATGTTATTCTCTGGAGATTTACATCACTGATATTTGCTTCATATTTCGTGTTCCTGGTCGAAATGTAATAACACATACTCGGCAATATTCAGTAAAGATTTAATAGTTTTGACGTCGGTTTTAACAGTCGCATTGGAACTACGCAAAACATCTGAACGAACAGATACAGACTTCACAGGCTTGTATTTTCCCGTCAAATGACTGACAGGCGCAACCAAACCACAGGTCTAGATATGATACACCCGTACATCCGTAAAAAGTATGTGCTGGCAAAACTTTTGACGGATGAACAGATGAAAGTTTTCAAGCCCTCTGATTGGCTGCAGCTCACGTCATCGACGGAAGGAGGTTATGTGTTTTTTGTAATGCCAACCCACGTAACAATCTTGGTTATGTTGCCCAAACTTTTGTTTACAAGTGTACTAACTTCGGACAACTTAGACAGTCTGCGTAAAAAGCCTACTCTTGACAACTTGTGATTTAAAGAGCTTTCTTTTTTTTTACAATTGTTCATACCTTTGCTAAAAGGGCCCTATTTTACACCCAGACAAGTTGTCAAATAACTTAGAATATAAGTGCTACCATTGGAAGTCTAAGTTGACAGGTAATGTTAAAAGTTAGTTTCCACTGATGACTACCCTTCAAAAATAATATATTAATGTTCTAAAAACTTTTTTTTAATAAATTGATAATTTTTCTTGTAAATTTGAATGTATTTAATAATTTTTTGGAATATTGGAAATCAATTTTCTGTTGAAAGTCATCCTGATTCCCAAAATACTGCCATTCCCTGCCAAATTCTTGAATTTATAATAATACGTTTTCATGTTAATAACGATGATGAATTCCATCGTTTTATCATTAAGTCGTGAAAATGTAGACTTCATTTTATTTCATTCGTTTATCTTTCACAGCAAAATAAATCATCTTATGAGAACAAACAGTTCAGTTTATTTCGAAACTCTATGAGATTTTGTGAACTATGTTTCAAACAAATGACGAGTATTTGTGTCTGTTCATTGCCGCAGAAGAAAGGAAGTAGGGATAAGGTAATTGAAAAACCTAAAGGAGAAAATAACCTTTTCTTGTATGTTTACAATGCATGGTTTTCCTCCTTGCCCTTTCTTAATTGGAAGAATATTTTAATTGAAGAAAATTTAGCATGCATATATTGTTAACTTAAGTGAATATAACTATTTTCAACCTTTTCGGTAGTGATAAAGAGCATGATTTTATACTACCACATAAAGCATGTCGAATATGAGCTTAGTTTTTCTTATTTCTTGTTAATAATAACTAAGCTAGGCTATACTTGTGTGATTCTATTTGAACTCAGTTTTGTATTTAAAGGCAGGGAATGACTAAACAGTCTGAAAGCATTCTTATAACTTCTTTCAGCGTGTTAAATAATACCTGTTGAACCAAATTCAGATCCTTTTTATAATGCTTTCTTCTTAAAACTTTTCATACTCAACCGTATATTTATACATACTATACATAATTAGAAAAATGAAACATGAGTAAATGTGATACGAAATGATTTTATTGTAAGCAAGAACGTACCAATTTTTAAATTAGAAACCCAAAGCTTTGTCAGATATAGTTTTTTCAGATATAATTTCTAGTATATATAGTTCTTTTTATCTGGGTGTTAAATAATACATGTTGAACCAAATTCAGATTCTTTTTATATGCTTTCTTCTTAAAAGTTTTCATAATCAACAGTATTTTTATATATACTATACATACGAAGAAAAATTAAACATAAGTAAACGTGATACGAAGTCATTCTATTGTAAGCAAGAACGTACCAATTTTTAAATTAGAAATCTAAAGGTTTTTCAGATATAGTTTCAATATGATTTAAATGAATAATCTTTAAGTATTTATATTAAAATTTCACTTATAAAATTTAAAGGGTTAAAAAAGTAACGAAAGTCACGAAAAGGCGGCTGTTAATTTAAGAATATGACTTCTGGCATCGTCGATTATTTCGAAACATTTCGTGATTTTCGTTACTAGTCATCCAGTTGCATGACTTTCTAAATCTGAAAAAACACCCTGTTATTACCCTAAAGAACACACACAGAAATCATCATATTAGTTAAGGACTACGATACTGAGCTAACTACAAATAAATATGACATTACACTGACAGACATCGTTATAACTTAAATATTGTTTATGAGTGTACAGCTGTCATCAAAAGTTTAAAACCATCAGTAAATTTTATGTTATAATATTTTGGTAATAAATGTCTAAAAAGTTTTGAAAAATAACTTCTACCTGGGAAAAAATTTCTAGAATTGTTAATTTAGTGTCGTGTAATCATTTATAGTATGATTAATTTTAATAAATTAATGTACCCACAAATTTAGAAACAAATTATTATTACCTTATATTTACTAAATGTTTAACATTTTGGTGGAACCTGTATACGATCACAAAAAATAATTCTTACGTCGCAACCACCCAGAATACATACTATTTCTAAAACTATTTCTAAGTTATATTTTGTTTTTGGTCTAGTTTTTATCAAAACTTTAGCAAGTTGCATCAAAATTATTTCAATGTAGTATATATCAACTGTCTGTTATAGCAGGAATATTGAACTTTGTTGCATACTACTGCGTGTTCCGAAATATTTAGATCATCTATTACTAATATCCATCTTCATTATAATTATTTTACTAAAAATCGATTTCAGCTGAATGTTATGAAATTGTATATTAAGAAAGTAGTGACTACCAAAATGTTTATAACTTACAGGATATGACAGTGTCACCAACAATTTGACAAAATATATATTTTTTTCTGTCATAAAATAATTATTTACCGATTTGTACCTTAGCTGCACGAAGATTCCGATGGTTCTTACAAAAAAGTGGTTAGAATTTTATTTTTAATGTAGCATGCTCAAGTTATTAATTGCCTGGCTTTTTTCCTTATAAATCATTAGATTAAACGCGTCCTTTGCCACAACAAATGGTTCATTGGAACATAACAAATATATTTTTTTATTATAGGCTACTTAAAATTTAACAAAATTTTGTTTGACATATTTATTTACAGTGAAATCAAGCTTTAATTTTATTTAAAATAGTGTGATAATTTTCTTAATTGCAAAGTAAGATAGTATTAGTATATTTTTGTTAAGTCCGGGCCAAGGATTCACCAGGTGGTGCCAACCGCCATATTGGATTGTGACGTAATAGTGGCCATCTTGGATGACCTTGAACGTGATCTTTACCATAACCTTGACCCTGGCCGCCATATCGGATGACCTTGAATTCTGCAGCAATTTGGATTTTACCATTTTGTTTTCTAGAACTTTTCACCGTTTTGGATTTAGTGACTTTGAAAATCTGTAATCACTATCCAAAAAGTGAGAAAAAAATTAAGTTTAATAAATAGTATTTAATTTAATTTTAATAAAAACGCACTTACATTATACCTTCAAGTATTTGGTTCGATCCCATCAAGGTTATATGATTAAAATTAGCGACAACCCCTTCCTAATGGGGCAGCAGCAGACTGATCCCCAACACTTTGACCAAGGCATATATTACTTCAGTATTACGTCATGGCAGCTATCTTGGATCCACCATCTGCTAGAGTGTGATGCTGAAATAGTGGTTTAATTTTTATCCGCTAGTGTGCAGTAGTGTCAATCACTATGTCATACAGTCCGCTATCTTCTCGGGCATCTTGGCTATCACAATGAAAATCTTTAATTAATATAAATATATAATATTCAGGAAAAATCCTAAAACCATTTTTAAAAATGACTATTAATATATTTATAAATATTATCATTTTAAGTACATACTTCATAGTTCAGTGTGAAAGTTAAAATTTAGGGTCAAAAAGTATATTTAATTAAATATATTTATTTAATATTATACCATTTTAATTAAGTTTCTAGGTGCAAGGAATCAAACCTCACATTAAAAAATTTCAATTTATTATTTAAAGTATATTTTACCACAAGTCAAGCACACATTGGCCCTTTAGCAGTTATTGATATCTTCAATCTTCCTGGAGTGCAAAACAAGTTCTTTACATTTAGTAACATGTCCTTTCAGGGCAGTCTCACGTGGCAGTTTATCACCACATGTGTCACACAGCTGAGAGTTATCTCTTTCGTTTAAAGAGCAGTGATATATTTCATGATGGCATGCACTTATCATGAGGGAAAATGTCTTGCAATTTTCCATGGTGTATAAACTGCCGACAACACATATTGCATTGATATCAAACATGTTCAGAGTAACTACATTCACGAAGATTCAAGTTCACAATGTTGTCACAGAATTTACAATCTGATTCTTGCTTGCACATTACTGGCCTCGTGCATATTTAATCATGTAAATTGACGGTTGTTTGGTAACCAAATACTTTGTTACATTTGATGCATTTTCATAGTGTTCTTTTTTTTTCACTCTTTTGGCATCCGCTATTTCCATGCCTGTGAGAATAAGATGCTGAGGTAAAGTAATTTCTACATTGGCGATTTCGATGCACGAAAGATGTCGCTGTACCTCCAGTGGTCTTCGCTGGTGGATTTACCAAAGCTGTTGTCATTGAAGCCTCCAAAGTCTCCTCAGCTGAAGATATTCCAGAGTTAAAGTGTCCTCCCGTCGATGGAACTGCGCCTGCTATATCTCGTGTGATGCAGCTACCACCAGGATTTCCGAGGTCGTCGGCATGGTTGCATTCGAAATCTCCGACGACGATGGTATAAATTTCATCAAGTTCCTTCAAGTCATCATCGTCGCTACCATTAGGGTCCCGTTCTGCCGATGACACACCTTCCATCAAGCTACACAATTATGATTCTACAAAGCTAATCCACACACACAATCAAATCCACAGGTAAACTTTGTAACCCACCTTTGAACTTCACTTGTATGCTCGTGGTTGCTGGTATCATGCGTGAATCAAAACAACTATCTTTTTTTCATAAATTTGATTATATAGTTTTTCAAGTGAATGGTTTTAAGAATGCCCAATAAGGTTCTAACATTGCTCCAATAGGTCACATTTGGCTCCAACTAACTCCATTTGCATTTGGCTCCAATGGCTCCAACTAGCTGCAATGGCTCCAGTTGGCTGTAATTCGTTCCCACAAGCTCCAAATGCATTTGACACCAACTGGCTCAAATTGCTTCAACTGACTCCAACTAGATCCAATAGCTTCAAATGACTGCATTGACTCTAAATGGCTGTTAACAGGCGCATGCAGGTTATACAAGTAATTCATTGTCCATAGCCTACCCCTCTTAGTTCACGTAGTCCACTTTCTTACGTTTCTTTGGTGATAAATAAATGTTTTACATGTTTCGAAGAAATTATAAGTCTTGATATGTAGACCAATATGTTCGGATTTTTTTTTGACGACGAGAAATAAATATTTCCTGCTACCGTCAGATTCCTTACATGATTATTATTAATATTTTTTTAAAAAATTGTTAATGTCTTCATCACTATCACCAGCCCCAATGTAACAGTCAACTTCTTCATGACTGAGATCATTCCATAATCAGTATCCTTTTTTATTTTAACGCATCGTTTCCATCAATTAGATCTCACAGTTCCATCATAGTATCCGATCTTGTCAGCTACAGGTACTTTTATATCGTTCTTATGTTAGTGGAGACGAATAGAATTTTTTTTTTTTTCCATGGAGGTGTAATATACTTCTTCCTCTGTCTTTTTAATACACATTCACCCGCTTAGAATCAGCTTTTTCACCATCTTCAAGATCATTATTTTCGTCTAATAATTTGCCTTCATTCCACTTCCTTGATGTTTTATCCCTATCCTCGTTTTTTTCCCCATTTTTTTCCCACATTTCTTGCTATGTTTATTCAAGAAATATCTTCGACCATACGATTTCTGGCACTGGCTGCAGCTAAATTATTTTTGGTAAGGACCCAAAATACACTCGTTCCACTCATTATGCTTACCATTCTTTCATAAGGTAGCTAATCTCATTGCTGCAGTACCTACAACGGTGGTCTTTTGATAACACTGCAGACATCGATCTGGAACCCATAAAACCTTTGCGGCTTTTGTCATATGCTTCCTGCAAGCTTATAAAGAAATAAAATACTTAAATAAGAATTTAAATAATCCATACGCGAGAGATAATTTTCCGTTTTGAACATTCATGCCTAAGTAGTTCTGCTTTTCACCAATCGACATCGCATAATAGAATGGCTAAGAGAGAGAGAGGTCGTGCTTTAAAAAGAAATATCTGAGTCCTAGCATCAGTTACCTTGTATAATAATGTAAGTATCAAACATTCATAGTTCGTTGTGTTGTACAGGCAGTCGCTCCTTATTGTGGGATGCGGGATGCTCTCTTAAGGTCGCAAGATGAGGTTTTCGCTATAAATCAAGGGGACGATAAATCACCTTGCATGATAGTGTTTCTCAGCTGTAATTAGCATAGTTACCACGTGAATAATGTATATGTTTGTTTCGAGTGGCCACCTGATTAAAATATTCAAAAGTTATGATTTGGTTACATTTATTCAGGACCAAAAAACTCTGAAAATATCTCAAGTGTGATATCGACAAAAAAATATCCATGGAGAACTGATTGCTCAGTAATAACTAGAAGCATGCTGAGAAAAACAAAAATAAGTATTTCAAGAATAACCAAAACGAAACGCAAAAAAAAAAAAATCTGAAGTCTTGCACAAATAATCATGAGCACACTGAGACATTGAACTGTCATATTGCAAAATATCCTCTGTAAATAAATTTTTTATGCCTTTGCTTGCATATATATTTATACTTTAAATTATACATATGATTTATACCTACTTAAATAATGCTCAACATATATATAAGATTTATCCATATATATTGGTTTAAATCATAAGCATACTATATTTAAAAAAGGTTTATATGTAATTTTCACAATCCAAGAATGCAGTCGGCACCAAAGGCACCGTCTGACGAATCCTGTGGTCGGACATACCAAATATTCTACTAATAATTAACAATATTTTTTTACAATTACAAAACACATGCTTAATTTAATTTATTGCATATTATGCCATCTCTATCATTTACACCGTCATATAATTTAACTACATATAAATGAATCATTAATTTTTCCTTTAAAAATGTAGATTTTTTAAACATTCCTTAAGCAATCACTTTTTTTAAAATTTTAATGTAAATTATATCAAGTATATGTTCGTGGATAAGTAGTTATTCTTAGACTCAATTTAATAAAGATCAAAAAATCTTCATGCCACCCCTAACATCCCCAAAGAATAGCATTAAAAAAAAAGGCCAATCTTAATTTTTAATGTGAATTATTTAAGATTTATGGAACAATTCACAATTTATAATTTTTGGGAATGTGGAAATCTTATACGTGGATTCAATAAAAAAAAATCCATAATTTGCAAACTTAGGTTAGGAACTCAAATAAATGTATATTTAAATTCAATTTATTTAGAATATATTATACAAATTACAAGTTTAATTTAAATTTAAACGTATTAATGTTAAATTAATTAAATCCAAATAAAGCACATAACTGTATACTATACTATAAAGCTTGCCAGCTCACAGTCGCCGGCCAGTGACTCGGAGTGGTGAGCCGTGTTGTTTCAGACGGGTTAAGGCAGTCGTCGTCAGACACGTGTCGCTGGTGGTGTCGACAGGCGCTGCACCACCGCCACCAGAGCCGCTCCGTGCGCCACCCGCACGACCACGAGCCGGGGGAGGGGGAGGTGTCCCGCACGCCCGAGGACTCGGTGTGCAGTGTCGAAGGCCCCAGCGCCATCTACAACGACGGGCCCTCCACCTACAGCGAGCTGGGCGCGCCCTACCGCGCGCCGCACAAGCAATGATACAGTCCTCTGCGCGACGTAACCGTCATCATACGTCCGCGCCACCACGAGTGGTTCTAGTCGCCGACCACCCGTCGGACCTCCTCCCTGCTGAGCGACCTCGTGACCCCTCTCGCCTCTCGTCGCTCGCGATGTGTCTGTTGTGAACCAAGACGTCACCCACCGTCCCTCCCGAGACTTGCCGAAAAGCCCCCAGCTCTTTATCGACCGTGACTCCAGATGTTAGCTGATCCTCCCACGACTATTTTCCCCTGAAACATGACAGTTGTGGCATCAGACGTTACCTGACCGTCTGCAAACTTGCCGATAACTCCGTATTTTATCACATATCTTTGTGACCTCAGATGTAACCCAACCCTTTGCCGCAGCAACCCCATGCTCCAACATATTATCGCCCATGACGTGTATGTTGTGACACTAGACACTATCCGAACTTCCCCGAACTCTCCCATAGTCCTCACCTCTTCATCACCTGTGATGTGTCACTTGTGACCCTAGACGTTATCAGACCCTCTCCAAACTAACCCATAACTCCCACCTCTTCATCATCCACGAAGTTTCTGTTGTCACCCAGATTGTGGCCTGACCCTCCCTATACTTTCCGATAGCCCTAAACTCTTACCACCTGTGACATATCTGTTGTAACATCAGATTTTAAACTAATATTCCCCCAACTCGCCCATTGTTTCCAACTATTATCACATGCGACATGCAAGTTGTGACCCAGAATGTTATTAAATCCTTCACCACAGCAATCCCATACCCTAAACTCTTATTGCCAGTGACATATCTGTTGTGACTCAGACATTACCCATCCCTTCCCATACTTGTCGATTGCCCTCACCTCTTACACCTGCGACATGTCTGTTGTGACCTGACCAAGTTATTCACCTCTCTCCCAACAACTTGCCTATAACCCCCACACATCTCGCCTGCAACAATTCTGCATATGCGAAACTCTAAAAATTAAATATTATTAACCTACACATCACAGCCAAACGTTCATAGTGTCTATGGAAATGCATGAGAACTCACCCTCTGTTGGTGAGGGACGGCCATTTAAGCGTGAGAGTTAAGAGTTTGCATTTGCTGTTGTATGCGCTGATTTAAAAACACGCCAGTCTCACCTGAGTTCTGTAAAACACTAGGAACCCACCACTAACCAACTAACAAATACAACACTGTGATGCTATCATGGATGTGGACTTGTTGCATGCTTCTTGTGAAACTTTCCTCAAGATTGTAAGCGTTCGTGGCCAGAGTCCATAACTACTTCTTGGCTTCTGAGCTGAGGCTACATCTGTAATGATGGCCTGTCTGATGTTTCGGAACACCTTGTTACAGCCATCTTCAAGGAAAATTAACAAGTAAAGCCTGCTGTAATGTCACAGTACTGTTACGAGTGAGAAAAACAGATCAGAAAGTATAGCCCAATAAATTAACTAATAATAACACTTAATTATATTACATCTTAAATGTATGTACGAAAATTTAATCGCTCTTTCATTAAGTCCACAATTTACTATCCCTACTAATTTGAACATGGGAAAGTAAAGCACCCAGCTCATCTCACTCGCATCCATGTTAAGGATACATTGACCATTCCAATTGGGGTAGGCGGGTATGCAGCTAGAACACAGTGCTTCCTTGAGGTTCTAAAGCCTGTCTCACACCCGAAAGTCCAAAAAAGGTATTTTTTTTCTTCAATCAGGTGATTTAGTTGTCTGGCAATAGCTCAAAACCCAGGAAAGGCAGGCCAATAGTAGGTACAAAGCCCTAAGAAACTTCTTAACTCATATTAATTATAATATATAATATACTAAGACCACTACTTGACAGACTGGATCTTCTCAGGGTCTAATCGTACTCCATCCTACAATACCACACGCCCTAGAATATTACCTAGTGTTGGAACGAGAAGCACTTCTTAAGGATTAACTGGAGTTATATGACAAAGCCAGTTTAAAACTTCCTTTAGATTTATAGATGCTCCTTCATAGTATTTACCACCACATTAAGCATGTTTTTCAAGTCAAACCATGTAACATAAATTCCATGAATCTTTCAAAAGTTGCGAATGAATTACATATTTCAAATGGCTGCACAGTGAACTGGAACAATCCACTTCTTGATGAGTCCTCTTTTTTATTCTGGGCGAAACTCCGCTTGTCAGTAACCACTCTTCAAGTCCGGGGTTGAGACCCACTTAATGCCAGCAGTTGGGTTGAGAGTGTCATTAATATTATCCTCTTTGGTCATGTTATCCAGCTTCTTTTATTCTCACAGAACCTCAGTTTGACATCCTTGTTGCTACAAGAATGACTACGAATGACCAGGGACTCGCTGATGGTTCTATTACCAAACCCTTCGTCATACGTGTAATCATCTACTCGGCCTCCTCTTTCTTTGTTAAAGGCAGCCGCCATGAAGCCTGCCATATTTGTTATTCATGCCTGTTTTAATGCGATGTTAGGTTAAATTCATCCTTCCAAGGTCAGTATTCCCAAAGAAGAACACATCCTGGTTGTTCAGTAGAAAATCAATAACTTCATATACTTCTTCAGGAGCAAGGTATTCTTGAACTCGCTTTAATACTTGCTCTGGTTCAGGGCTCAGTGGTGTTAAAGTGCAATAGTGAGGTGAAGTAGCTTCACACTGGGCTATCCAAAGGTCTGGCTCAGAGGTATCAGTTGATTCGACCTGCTTCAAAACCTTTATTATTGAGTTGAGGTTGGCCACACTTAATTGCACAATCTCACCAGCCTTGGTAATTATGTGTATGATGAGGAGTCTCTCCAGGCCTGTTGTCATATATGGCTCGGTGATGGTCATGTTGTCTGTGGGGTCCCCCTATATTTGGGCTACCATGATCTGCTGATGATTGACAGGAATTGAAAAGTTTCATCAACTACAACCTGCATTATATACACTTATAGTCCCTTTTGATTCACGATGCCTAACCATTCTTACTAAAGAAAAATCAATATTTATTCATAATGTCCATTCCTTAGATTATTTGATCAGTAATATCAGCAATAACAACTGTCCACAAAAATGTCCAAGTTCCTATCTTTACCTTTACATTCAGCTGTACATGCACAAGTGACATATCTCCAATTGCTGTTTTCAGTTTATATTGGAGTGGTGTCCTTCTCAGCTGTTCCTTATTAACTATGTCTGTACGAACTATATAGATGTTGATGCTGCAGTATCGACAGTAAGTAAGCAGTATGCTGTTGACCCATCCATTGAGTAATAGATTGTTGTTCCCTCTCCGGAATAAAGATACAGGGAACACCCTAGGGACTATTGTTTCCCGAAAAGCTGGCATTCCCACCTTCACACCAGCTACTGCTTGTTTCTCTTTGTTCTTCTTGCTGTGGGATTTTCTTGCATTTTGGGCAGTCCCATTGAATATGCCATAGTTATTGGCAGGCACAGCACTCTAGGCAACCTCCTGCCCTCCAATACTAGGAGCTTTAAGCACTATTCAGCATATTCTTCAAAGCTGTGATGATATCCACTTCGTTGTTGGTGGCATTAGTGTTTCCCTCGTGGTTCTGTTTTAATCCTTTTATTCTTGTCATGATGTTGGTGTTCCAGGATGCATTGCGCGCCGATTCTGTCTCTAGGACATGAATCAGGGCATCGCAACTCTTCTGGGTAAGCAATGTGCATGAGCTTCTAGATGTCAGCCATGAATTACTGATGAGTTTCCGAGAATCACTGTCGGCGTGCCTTCAAAGTAGTCCATTACACCTCGCCCATGTTTCGATGGCTTTACCTCAGTTCTAGGGCTTTTACTTACACTGAACATTCCCTAAGGTCAGGAACTGTTGTGGTCTACAGAAGCTCGAGTGGAGATTCTCGCATGGCCAGAAAAAGTGATGTAGCTTTATCTTCCTCACTCAACCATTCACTTCTGCAACTGTGCTAACTGTCACCTGTATACTTCCCATGAAAATTGTTTATCGAAAGTGGGTGCCTTGAAGTTTTTTGTTACCATTAGTAGAGAATTTCACCCTGGCGCTCTTCCTTTTTGTAGCAGCTGTAGCTCCTTAATAATTCTTCGGCATTCTTCAGTTACAGCTGCTAAACGCTGTTTCATGGCCTGCTCGAGCTTAGCTATTTGTTGTGCCATCAGTTCTTCATGTTCGGGTAGATTTTGCTTCAAACATTGCTCATCTCCTTCGAACTGAACACAGGTTTCTTCGATATTCCTCTCCATTTCGTCTTGAGCAGCCACTAGCTCACTCCGCATCTTATTTTACCTTCTTCGTTTCGTCAATTTCACTCTTTACAGCATTCTTTAATTATTCTTGACTATTCCTTATTTCATTCTTCGTTTCATTTTTCAAGCCTTCCTGGCCTCTCTTCATTTCATTCTTCATCTCCTACAGGCCACTCTTCATCCCCTTCAGGCTACTATCAATTTTCTCCTGTTTACTTTACATGTTATTATTAATTTCTTTCAGGTTAGTCTCCATATCATTTTTATCTCGGCAAAGAAACCATTATGTTCTTAAGTTCATTAGCAACCATCTTTTTGTTCATATACACTATCAGCTATATCTTAAACCCAACCTACACTCGAAATAATTATTTCTGTTTCTAAACAACTAAATTATAAACTTTTTAATAAAGTCAACATTTTTGTTTTAATTTTTGCAATTAATTTTATTATTTGTTGACTTAAAATAACTTTATTCCAAATCTATTAATTAGGGTTATAACTACTTCTGATGCCAGATTTTACGAGTGGGGAATATGGGTCCGAAAGGATAGACCAATTAATTAACTATAGTTTTATTCATTAACATTTACATTATTAAATAAATTACAACAAATTAAATGTGTGTCCAAAAATTAATCACTCTTTCATTAAGACTGCAATTTACTCTCCCCACTGGAGCTCGGCTCTGCTACTCGACTCTTACAACCCACCGACATTACAACGCTCTGGCTCGCACTACTCACTCGTCACCGGATGCTTCAGCCCCAATTCACCTATCTTCGCACACGAAGCCCGTCGCTCTTCGTCCGATATCTCTTCACTTCACTGACTCGCGGGCCGGTCTCGCCGACCACATAACTCTCGTCACCGCTCTGGAAAAAATCTGTTAGCCCTTCGAAGCGTCACGCAATCAGAATCTTCAACTTAATAACTCGAAGCTCCAAGAACAACGGCGTTCTCGTTACGTCACTTCAAACGTGTGAGTCTCTGGAAAACTTACCGAACCCTTGAGGGGAACAGTCAGGCACGCTTTAATCGGATAACCATGTAGAGTGGTGAAGAGCGCTACCTGTCTGGGAGGGAGGGGGCTCCCCTGGACCCCCACCTGCCGGTGCGCCGGGTCGACAGGCCTGCCTCGTTACCTCTCCTCTGTGCTGAAGATACCAGAGTGTTATTGGTTTACCAACAGCATTTAATAATATGCTGAAGGCGTTTGAGTAATTATTTTTGTGTATTTCGCTAAAAAATTTATATATTTTTAAAAAATTGAAAATATTGGAGGGGGAGAGGGGAGAATTTGTTTTTTCAGAATAGATTTCAGGCATGAAACATCCTGTACATATTTTTGAAATCGCTCCAGAGACTTGCACTACATATTCAGGGCCTTGCGCTTAGAGTCGATACCGCTCTAGAAGCACCAGCGTGCGTCGCACTTGCCAACCCGCCTCGCTGACACAAATTCCAGCCTGAACTGAGAGGCTTTGGTTGGTCCCGGTAGCCCATGTTTGTGTTAGTGTTTGGCCAATCAGGACGAGTCTACTTTATTAGGTGCCAGTGGCTTTGACTGCGGCTAATTCTTGGTGGATATGTGCCGTTCATGATCATGGCAGAACACAGGTCCTTCGAATGTTAATTGTTATTGAAGATGACTGCAACAAGTTATGCCGAAACGTCAAACACGCCATTATTTCTGGGATACGGCCTCAATCAAAAAGCCAAAAAGAAGTAAAAGTCTTATCATTACAATAAAATCCTTGGTATGTGGGAGACAGATTTATTCCTATGTACCAATCACGGTTGTTATTTTTTTTGTTTTGTTTTGTAAATGCATGAAATAATAGTGGTTTACTGGATTCGGTAGCGTGTAAACAGTTTGACGTGAGGGTGAGATAAAACGCAGTCTCTTGTCAATTTATAAAAAAGAGGTAAGTCTTCAGCAGATTTAAGGCATAATAAGGCGTGTTTTCAAAATATAGAAGAAGAAACGTTCTCAAGTCCTCTTTTAATTCGTCAAGAATTGTGGATCCCTTACGCCCAAGAATTACACCTCGTAACCTGCAGATGAAGTGATTATTCATCAAACAGTGTTGATTCTTCAGGAGAACTAAATCTCATCATTTTTTGATCCCGAATAGAGCGAAAAAGATAACCTACGTCTATCATCAAAACAAAACAAAAATTATGTACTCTCTGCAAGAAAAAATTAATCACAAAAGACGTGTTCTAAAACTGAAAATATGAACTTCAAACGTGTTTTCATCTGTTAGATTGCGTGGAAGCTAGATTACTCGGCTTAGAACAGCAATATAATTTTGGAATATCACATCAGGGTAATTATACGTAATGTTGGATAAGTAATCGTTTAAAATATGATTTTTTCCTTGTCATTTGATTTGTTGTAGCATCTGACACATTCAAAAATACTTCCAGATTATATTATATGTATAAAATGAAGCGATGTTTCTAGATTTGATAAAAAAAAAAGCTTCAAATTGATAAATACAGATTAGGTAACCAATCTGTTCAACAATGCTTATTGTGGTGTAGACAAAGTGCAGAATGTTGTAAAAGTTCTTAGATTGCCATAAACACAATCACAGTTGTCATAAAGAAATGCTTAATGTTTGCTTGACACTGAAATTGTAAGACCAAGTTAGAACATAGATATTTTTGAACTGTGCTTAAAAATATTCCGTTTCATTAAATAATATCACAAGGGATTATTTTCAAGGAATGTGCTTTATTATAGTTTACACTATATATAAGTCATAAGCTGAATAAGATTTTAAAATAATTTAAAATTAAATGTTTAAAGAAAGTTAATTTATATGTATACAATAATATATATTCATAAATATTGTTTAGTTAAGAAAAATTATTTTCAAATATTTAGTATCTACTTATAATTTTCTTACTGTTAGTATGTATTGAAATCATTTTGTTTGCATGTAAATAGGGGCGTATATTTTTTGCGAAACGGTTTTAAGATTAGCTTAATGTTAAACTACTCTAGCGTAGTGCCTGAGTTTTTTTTATGTTACGTCTACGGTTGGCACATGAATCACATTCATTCAGTGAGAAAGCAAACGCAGCGGAATGGTCCGGTCAAATAACGCCATGCTTCTCTTTCAGACTGTATGTCGCCACATAAAAGAAAAACAATGCTTGCGGGAAATAGTTTACTGCAATCTAATAAGCTGTCACAATTTTTCACTAAAATACAAATACAAAGAAATAATTTCCATGTCACGTTTTGATAAAAGTGAAAAATTTTATTCCACACAATATACTTGAAAATATTCTTAATGTCGGTAATAAAGGAACTCAAAAATTAGAGTAACAATTTTAAAGGAAATTCTAAAATAATTTATTTTAAGACTCTAAATATCCTTACCAAATGCGTATACCGAGAGCTAACATGTTCACACATCAAATTATTATTTTATAAACTATTATACTCGTATGTGGTTGCAGAATGATTTTTTTCTTAATCATGCAAAAACACGACACATTTGAAGCAAAATTATTTAGAATGCTGCCGGATATCCGCCCTAGCACACCGTGGCTGTGTCACGCGGGAGTGTTAGATCCGCATGTGTGTGACAGCTGTCAGTTGACACCACGTGGTGTCAGCACTCCTTGAAACCGGACCGGTTTCGCTGCATCGACAGAAATAAATGGTGTGGCAGCGGTCTTACACGAGTAAAGAAAAAACTGCAGAATTCGCTTCAGTTTTCAATGGAAAAATGTCTAAACCGATCTAATTATTTGCAAGTTAAGAGTACTTAGAATAGTTTTCCAGGTCATATTAATTTATTTTTAAATCCCTATTTCTGTGAATAATTATTAATAATTTAACATATTTAAGACTTAGTTAAAGTGCAGAAACATATTCTTCTGCTAGAATTATAGACCACCCATCAGATTTTTTAAAGGTCTTGCAAGAGTAAATAAACATTGACTTTGTAAAATTTCGAAAATATATATTGGAAAATTGTCAACTACACTTAAAATATACGTTTATTAGTTTCAGTTGAATTTTACATATTATTTAATTGCCAAAGCACGTAAAACATTTTTTTATCTTACCAAAAACAGTACATATAATTCTGAGGAACAAAAACGCCTTATATAGCAAACATGTAACCATATCATGTGATAGTGTCCGCAGGGTGTAGTCGATGTGTTTACGTAAAGAGAGATTTTTTTATGCAGTTTAGTACATAGCTCATGCTTGAACTGTTAATTCTTGGGCTGAAATTTGGTTATGTTAAACGTCTAGATTTCACAGTCACCGTATAATTTAAAGTTTAAATATTTCTATATGTATCACTGTACATTTTACTAACTGAAAAAAGACAGAATTAAAAATTATATATTGAAAAGTTTTAAGTAATCCACACAATATGCAAGGATATTATTCGGTTATTAAAATCTAAATATTGTATACCACGATTTTTGTTAGTGTAACTAGTAATTATTTATCATATTTAAATAGTATGAATTATTTTCAGCAAAAAATTGTCCTATCAATAAACAAGCGATGTTTATCATCGTGTAGGTAGGTATATATATTGATGCCTCATTAATTATTTTTATCGCAAATTCTTTTTTTTATTCTCACTTTAAATTAACTTTTTTTTTTGTTTTTAAAAACAGAGTATTGAAAATTTGTTTATACATTTGACATATAGAAATATTTGAATAATTTAATTCAAATTTAACTTAACGCATGCAGATTTTGCTTGGTGTATTTCTTGAACAGCAAGATGCTGCTAACATGTATGTTCATCGTTCCCTTTTGTACCGCCTAGACAGTTCGGTTTCACAACAATCCACTTTGTCAGCTGTATTGTACATTTTCTGACACCTCGAAATGATGTTGCAGATGTATGCCTCATTGTATCCATCCACAAGAATCTTAAAGAAAAAAAATCCAAGTTGTTGTTTGATACACTAGTGTGTTTTATTTCATTCTGTCCCTTACAATCGAGATATTTAAAGCTAGAGTCACTGTTATTACAGGGAACATTTTCAATTCAGGAAAGACTTATAGAGCCCATATGTAAACCCTGGAAAAATTAGGGGGTTCAGTGAGCTACAGGATAGACTTCACAATCCTCTGCCTGCTCTGGCAAACGTTGCCTGTTCATTAACTTTTAAGTAGAGACCGGAAAAATTCGTGGTTTCATTTCGCGATAGGCTAGAATCCAAAAATGTTTAACTTTTTTCTTCTTCGGTGATTGTACCACCGGTTTTCTGAAGGACTCAGCTCCAATTAATAGCCCTCAACGAAAGAAGTATCGAATCAAAAGCATTCTAGTTAGTAGGTTTCTCGAGTCAGTAACCAATGAGCAGATATAATTTGTCGGAGTGCATAGAGGATCTTGGAGTCTATCCTGTAGGTCAATGAATTCGCGAATAATTTCCGCTCCCTACTTCTAAGTTGTGATACGTCACAAATGGGTGACTTGCGATTCGATACTTTTTTCATTGAGGGTCTCCAATTGGCCCGGAGTCCTCCAGATTAACAGAGAACGAATGGCAGGAGCTGCGAAAAGGTATAAGTATTTGAATTTTCGCATATCACGAAATGAATCCGTGAATTTTTCTGTCCTCTATATTTAAACAAAATTTTATTTTTGCAAGAATGCCCATGGTCATAGTCTGTGACGGCAAACACTTAAATGTGTGATCACTAAGGCAATGCATATTTTCGCGAAAAGATTGCGAGACTAGCTGAAAGTTAAAACACTGTAGCATCGTCTGTGTTTCGTCATTGGATGAGTTTCTTTCAGGTACATGACGATTGTTAAAACACCAATCACATTAATTCATTGCGGGACCAAATGCGTCCTGAGTGGCTCAGCCAAATACGGCAACTACTTCTCTCGCAGACATTAGTTCATCGATAGATTCTTTAAATGATTCATCCAATGGGGAATTTTGATTTAATACAGATTTTTGTACATACAACATTGCAGTTTTACACTGTTTATCGTGAGAAAAAATTGCTAGAATGCCAAATAAAAAAGTGAAAATTAAACCTACAGAAAACAAGCCTAAATCAGACTATGTCTAAGAAATTGACCCAGAGATGAAATAGTTGATTTTGTTTTCATAGGAAGCCTATGTTCGTCGGTGCTGTCGTCATTGTGTTGTCCACAATACCTGGGAATTTTCATAGTTGTGTTTGTATGTTTTCTGCGTTTTATGTCTTTTTTTTCATTTATTGTTCTTGTTGAAACTGTCTCTCGTTGTTAGCCTATTTTGTTTGTCTGCGCTTTTGTTTTATCTTGACTAAAGTCCTTCCACGGTATTCTTGTGCTGTCTGATATTTATGGTTGAATGTGTTCGTCTGCGCTTTCGTCGTTGTGTTGTCCATACTACCTGTTTATATTCGTAGTTGGGTCCATCTGTTCGACTTCAGTTGATTTAGGCTAGTTCTATGTGGGTTCATGTTTTCACTTTTCTATTTATTATTTTGCATTCTTGAATTTTTTTCCATGACAAACAGTGCAAAACTGCAATGGCGTATGCCCAAAAAATGTGTTAATTAGTTCAATGACTTCACTATTTTCATACGAGATAAATTTCGTAATCCATTGTGTTCGGGTTTTGTAAAGAAGCAATAATTTAGTCTTTCTTTTGCAGAATTGTATACAGAAAACCTTAACAAAACTTTGTGGGTTAATTTAGTTTTTTTTTTCGCTCTGCATTCTTTAACATTTTCCATGAAAGCAGAGCAAAATTGATATGTCATGTGTCCCAAAAAATCGCATTAAATCAAAATTCTACATTGCATGAATCATTAAAGAAGAATCAATTAAATAATGTTGTTAGGTGTGAAAATTTTGCCATTAATAGAGCCATGAATAATTCTAGAATTCATCGGGCACTTGAAGTACTTATTCATTCGCTTCAAATTGATTTGACTTCAATGCTTTTAACATGCCCTTGACGACCCTGGTACAGTTGTGAACAAGTAGACGATGTGTAAAACTTCAAAGGCAGCAACCATGTTGTCAACTCATGGACATTTTCATCAAAGTCACATTTATGCAAGCCGTCCTCATACAGTTTTCAGTGTCGCAGCTATGGTGGGTTGAGGACGAGGGTCATGTCTCCTCCCAAAAACCCAAGAAAGTATCGTCACTAGGATCAAATAAAAAAAAAATAGCTAGTCATGGGGACTGTCAACAAAATTAAAACTTAAAACTTTGTTTTTAAATGTATAATATGACATCATTTCTACGTCAAATGTAAGTAAGAAAATGATTTTGGTATTATATTAGTACGATGTTAACATGATATAATTTATCCTTACATCATTTTTTAATCCCAACAGATGTCAGTGGTATGTAAAAAATACGTAAAAATTCATTACCTAGCTATGACTTACCAGTGATGTCAGACATATGTCATGTATTCACGTGGTCAAATTAACTTAACTTACTGCTACTACAGCATGTCGGTGATGTGAACTCACAAGATTTTACCCATTAAAAAAAGAGTCCAACACGCACATGATGCAGTCGAGTATATACAATGTATTAGGGTATATATGCGTATACATGTACACAGGCCGCTGCGATTCGCCAGTCTGGCGCAACACGTGACGCGAACCCATTAGTATTGCCCCCTACCAAAAATCGCTCAACGCGGCTAAAGAAGTTTTCACTTCAAAAACAACTGTAACACTATAGGTTTCCTTAATTATTTACTTACTAACAAGGTCAATACACAGCTGGCTAACTGACTCCCTTACACTGAAACACTTAATTGATAAAACAAAACTGTGTGCTTGGAGTCAACATGCGACAGAAGGGAAACTTATTAGGCATGGATAGAAATAAATTATAAATATTATTTTATTGAACAAGAGATAATAATGGAGGATGGTAGGATCTCAGTCTCGCTTCCGTTCACTTGCATTTTTGGCGCCTCTTTTGGCGGGTTATTCCCCTTGTTATTTTTAAGGAATGATGTTAATTCACGATCTCCACCTGAAAAAAAATAAAAGAACAAAAAATCTTCAATCGGTAATAAATTACGCTCATGAAGTCTATATCACAAATCTAGAAGTCATTTTGACATATAAAATCCCATTCTTCCCATAGCATAAAAAATTAAACTTATAAATCTAACCACTTATGTCTATACGTATTTTTTTACATTTTTAATTACACTATTCACATAAAAATTAATGTTCCTTATAAATTTAATTACACAAATCTATAATTTTTTTCCCACACGAATAAATACCATGTGAATACTTTATATAAAATAAAATAAATATGGCGGCGCCAATCGTTAGCCGTTACGTAACTTAGGAGTGGACAAACACGAGCAACGGTACGAGAAATCCTTAGTATCACTGCTGCGTCATTTCTACCTCTCCCCTGCAGTCTCCCCCTCCGGCCGTTACAACTAGCATGTAGCATGCTACGCTACGTACCTATCCCCCCTTCCTCCTTTGACATCTACCCATTCGAAAGCTAGCTCATGCGTTAGAGTGGCGTCACCGCTGAAGCACTCTCCTCCTCTAAAGACCTAGCTTATGTGATCGGAATTTGTTTAACGCTCAAATATTGTAGCCCCCTCAGTGAAGAATTTTAATTTAAAAAAATAGGTTGTCTGTGAAGTCGGTTTACGGACGATAGTTTAACGTGACAACGTCATAACAAAACATTGATGCAATGATTTCATAATTTTATGAATAAAATTGAATCATTTTTATTGAATTAGGTATCACTATTTTGTATGGATACAAAGCAGGAGTGAAATGAAATCTACAATTTAATTGATAAATTTACTTTTATTTGCACTCAAGTAGTATGTAAATGGGGCTACTGCGCCAGGCGTCAGGCGGTGGATTGTGATTGTCGGTCCACCATCTCTGATTGTGACGTCACGGCGACCATCTTGGATGAGCGTAACGGGACACAGCGTAACGGAATAAGTAGATCACGGCGGGCATCTTGGATCCGCCATCTTTAAATCGAGCGCCCCACTCATTATGATGAAATTTTCGTCACGACTTATATATTGATTTTTTTCTGTTCCACTGGAGGCCGCCATCTTGGATACCGTCGACTTTTTTTCTGCTGTTTGTTCCTAGATAGCGCCAGCCTCGCTCTTGACTTTTTTCTGTTCCACTGGAGGCCGCCATCTTCGATACCGTCGATTTTGTTTCTGTTGTTTGTTCCTAGATAGCGCCAGCGGCGCACTTGATTTTTTTCTGTTCCACTGGAGGCCGCCATCTTGGATACCGTCGACTTTATTTCTGTTGTTTGTTCCTAGCTAGCGACAGCGTCGCTCTTGATTTTTTTCTGTTCCACTGGAGGCCGCCATCTTGGATACCAACGACTTTGTTTCTGCTGTTTGTTCCTAGAGAGCGCCAACGTCGCTCTGTCGCATCACATAAGGTCGATGTTCCGTTACCTACCAGAGCTATTATGGTCCTTATCGACATATTAATTTTAATTTTTTATGCAAAATACATTGTAAGCGCTGTGATTCGAACCAGCTCAGCTCTGATCATTAGGTTGGAAAACATACGCCTATAACCGCTCGGCCATCGAGACTATTACCAGACTGAGAATTAAATAAGGTATATAAAAAAATAACATGAATATCGGGACTTAATTTTTTTTTAATTTTAAATTATAATAGCACTTCCTGTTCGAGACAGAACCACCATCTTGTATTAAGTCATAACTGTTGCAATTATCGTTACGCCCGCAATCATTAAAATCCGCAATTTTTATGTTAGAAAATCGGGAAAAATTTTAAAAATCATTAAAAAAATTAAATAATCGAATTAAATAATAAAAATCTTAAAAAACCACTGTTGCAGTTATCGTTACGGTCAACATCTTGGATTATATAAATGTTGCAGGTTTCGTTACGCCCGCCATCTTGGTTGAGTACTATGCCGTCGTTACACTTTACGTTACGACCGTCATATTGGATCCTATTAATGATGCATGTTTCGTTACGGCCGCCATCTTGTAAATCTTTATTTATTATCCGATTTTAATGAAAAAAAGTTCAAAATTCATCAAAAAATTAACTTATTAGAATTCTGATTGATTAGAGCGATTTCCGTCCTTGGTTCGAAACCGCTAAGAGCAAAAAACCATCAGATTCTTCCTCCACAGAAGCCACCTACAGACTGACCTACCACCAATATCAAGGTATATATCGTCAGCTGGTATGACGTCATGTCCGCCATCTTGTCTTCGTCCGCTGGAGACCAACATCTTGTTTTCGTCTGCTAGAGTGTGCTGGCGACATATTAGTATAATTTACTGTTCACCATACCTTTAACCTTGTCTGTTGGCATTGAACTTTGACCTTGACCTTGAACTTTAAACTTGACCTTGAATCTTGACCTTTAGATTTGACCTTGACCTTGAAATTTGACCTTGACCTTGAAGTCCATCATGGATCCATCATTTTATGTTCAGTACATGCTACCAGGAGCTACCAATGCTAGTGGTCATTGCCACCATCATGTTTTCGTCTGCTGGTGGACACCATCTTGTGTGTACTCGTATTATCATCATGCTAGTTTTATTCTAACCTGCTACAGTGCAGTAATCATTTAATATTACTGAGGTGCCCGCCATCTTGAAATTTGGGCGCCATCTTGAAAACATGTAATTATTTAGCTATAAATGCGGGAAAAATTCCAAAATTCACCGAAAAAATCAATTATTAATTTACAAATTGAATCGATCATATCCTGCCCACGGTTCGATTCTTGACCAGTGACAGTTGTAACTAAATATTAATCATATTTAAAATTTTGTTTACCATTACATTTCGTGGAATTTATTAATCATTCACTCTACGAAAATCAATTCAAGACAATATACCTGACCATCTAAATAAATACAGTGCCGCTATGCATTACATGAAAGTCTAGTTAATTGATACTTAGATTAACCTTTAAAATGTTCACGTACAAAACCATCCATACATATACACCAAGCGTCTTCTGATCGCAAGACCGAGCCATGGTCAATGTCAGACATATAGGCCATGAACTCAGTACACGCAGGAAAACGGAACTTACACGCAGGAAAACGGAACGTACACACAGGAAAACGGAATGTACACGCAGGAAAACGGAATGTACACACAGGAAAACGGAATTTACACACAGGAAAACGGAATGTACATGCAGGAAAACGGAGTGTACACGCAGGAAAACGGAACGTACACACAGGAAACGGAATGTACACACAGGAAACGGAACGTACACACAGGAAACGGAACGTACACACAGGAAACGGAATGATCACACATACAGTAGCGGAAACACATGCTTAGTTGGAAATCAGAATACAATAAATAAAACGTACTTTTTAAAATAATTCATTTATTTATCAATAGTACACACATGACAGTTAATCAAATTATTATTGTATGTAGCCAGCTTTCCGCAGTTCTTTAAGTATGGTCGATACTTCATCGATATGCGAGTAGAATCCTCTACGAACACATGCCACCATCAGTCTTAGCTGGTCAACCAATATGTTAGGATCGTCCCATGAGATAATATCAATCTCTTCTGCTATCATCTTCCTTGTACGTTTATAATAAATATTATCTCGGTGTCTTCCGTTTTAACACCAACCTCAGGGTCACTTTCGTCATCGTGTCAGTGACTATCACAAGCTTGATCAGGATAATTTATTATGTCTTTCCATCGTTTCGGTCTCAGTACACCATCACAGTCTTGGATCTTGTCTGCTTTAGCTGCTTCAGCACAGTCTTCGATCACGCCACCAGCTTCAGAGTCACTGTAGCAATCACCGTAGAAGGCATCGTCTTTACCCAGATTACCTTAAGAATTTGTTATCGTTGATGTCGTAGTGTCTTCATAGTCTTCATACTTCCTTTTTTACTAAGTATGGTGGATCTACTGAATATCGGCTTGAATGTATTTTCACTTTTCACGGTGTTGTTACTTCCATTATTTTCAGTCTTCTCGAAGCCATCAGCATCCTTCAATTTATGTTCTTCGTACGATCGGGTGAGCTAATACCATCACGCTCAGGACAAGGAAAATTATTGTCGTAATGCAGATCACTCTTCTTTAGTCTAGTGGATCCATCATTTTCTTCTATGCCGTAAGTGGGCTTGGCTTTACATGTTCTACCATGTCTTTTTAAGCTGTCAATTCACGTTAACAACCTGATACACCGATTACAGCTTATCATTTTGCGTAGTGGTTTTTAACACAATCATTCTTCTCATACCGTTTAGCATTTTTTCTCAAGGTAAACACCTTGCTACAGTATCTACGCTGATGTTGTTTTGATACAGCTACAGACATCGTAGCCTCCAGAAGGCACCAATTGCTACAACAGCCTTTTGTTTCAACAGCACCAATGATATTTGGCTAGAATGCTACGAGGTCCCAAGACATCACGACTACGCGACTACGAGCCATGAGGTTACGAGACTACGTGACTACGAATCTTCAAGTTTACGAGACTGCATGACTAAAAGACCACGTGGCTACGAAACTACATGTCTATGAAGCTACAAGGATACAAGTCTTCTCGTCTCCAAATGACTACAAGTCGACATGGCTAAAAGACCACTTGGATACAAAGCTTCAATTCTACAAGTCTCCACCAACTACCTTCGAGTGTATAAAGCACCATCTACTCCAACAGCATTATGTTATAAGATTACATGACCACTTGTTTACGTAGCTACAAGTCTACGAGGCTTCATTGCTTCATAACTACGAGACTACGAGTCATGAGGTTACGAGACTTCGCGATTGCGAGTCTTCAAGGTTACGTGATCGCGAGGCTATAGGACTACGAAGCTTCCAGATCACAGGGCTACGAGTCAGCATGGCAAAAATACCCCGTGGCTACGAAACTACATGACTCTAACTGACTACAATAGCACCATTCAGTGGTGAGAGTTAATTTATCTCATGCAAAATAACCTGTTTAAAGTAGTGTCGATTATTGTCAACAGATGACACCACATGTTGCTTACAGGTAAATATTATTTATTTATTTTATGCAGGATGCGGGATGCTCACTAACGATCACAATAGAAGGATGTCTTCGCTAGTCACCAAGGAGAAGGAAGTTCGTCTTGCATGTTAGTGCTTCACAGATGTCTCATGGTATATTATTTGACTTATTATCTGAATAAAATTACGTGTCTTAACCACCAAGTTCAATGCAGTTTGTCTCAAAGCATATTATTAGACTGAGTAATTGTTGTTTATTTTTTGAATTCCACCTGGTAAAAATATTGTAAGTGTCAATTTATTAGCAGAATTTCACTTATTAAATGTAACTCTGAATAAAATGACATGACTCTTTAGGTAAAAAATCCATCATGCAGAGAGCGGTTTCTCAGAATAGAGAGAATCACTTGAAGAAACCACAGGGATAATCAGAAGCACACGGAGAATACCACCTTAATATTGACAAGAAATAATCAGGAGCACTCGGAGAAAACCATAAGATGTCTAGCCAGGAATAATCAGAAGCATTTGGAGAAAACCATCAAAATATTAACAAGAATAATCGGGAGCACACGGAGAAAACCACCATAATATTGACAAGGATAATCAGATGCACGCGGAGAAAACCACCACACGTTTTCTTTGATTTCATAAAATTACAGGGAAAAAAATATTTAATAAAAATAAATAATAAAAAAATTAAAATGAAAAAAAAATTACAAAAATACATAAAATTCTGGCTTGTACTAGAACTCTTTGTTCAACAATGAGAAGTTCACAAGCTAGCAGCGTGTGGATTTTAAAAGTGTGCGTGTTCGAGGATTGTTACAGAGAACTGGATGTTGGGTTCGCCTGCGTCAAGAACAATGGAGTCATCGTGCAGTCGCGATAATCGACAGACACACGAGTTCAGTCGTAGCTGAGCCACTTTCGGTCCCGCCTATCATCTGGATTGGAAGATCCCAAGAGTGGAGCATGAAAAGTGAAGATAGGGGTGTTAATTTTTTTTGACGTGACAACGTCTAATAAATCTATGAACGCCGGCTGCACGCACGAAAAAGTGTCCCGTTGCGCACATTGTCCCGTTACGCTCATTGTACGCTTGTATAAAATTGTAATTGAAATTTTAGTAAATTTTGAAACCTTTCAACCTCGTGAAAATATTACCAGCTGCTCAAAATTGATTAAATTATAAGTTGGATTATGTATTTTTGTCGAAAATATTTCGAGACATGTTTTTGTGTTGGAAACACTGTAGCATCGCATACGTTTCGTGATTGGTGGAGTTCTTTTCAGGTGCGTATTAACTGTCGGCACACGAACATCAAAGCAATTTCACAGTCAAATGGGCGCTCAGAATTTTTTTCTAACAAAAAAACATGCCTGCCACTAATTAGTATGGAATAGAAAAATTCGTGGGTTCAATGACCTTCGGTATGAACTCCATGATCCTCTGCATACACTTACGATGAACGCTGGTTAAAAATAATCCAGGGATCTTACGGCTTTCTTCGTAAATTTACGGACACAGTTCACTTACTTAGAACATGATGTCAAAACAATTATTCTTGGTAGGCCTATTTTAACAAAACTTTAAACTAACTGGTTACGTCCACAGTAATAACACTTTTATTTTGTCCATGTGTATGTTTACCTTTGTTTAGAAAAAAAACATAGAAATCAGAAGTATAAAAACGGCGTATTATCTACGAAGATAGGTACAATTATTTGAAATTACGAATAACTCTTCGTTTATTTCAGTTAAATTACTCGTGGAAATGTCCTTAAATTTACTGTAGTTTCTAACCAAGTACTCGATAAAATCTCGCCTGTTTATTGGCTGCTGAATTCTGAGTAGGGACAGGAAAAATTCGCGGGTTCAATGATCTTTAGGATGAACTCTATAGTTCTACGTACACCCTCACATTGGCTGCTGACTTGTGAAGGTGTCCCAATGTAGCGGCCTGTGATTCGATACAGCTTCGGTTGAGTGTTTCTCACTGACCCAGAGTCATCCAGGTGAGTTGTGATCCAATAGCAGAGGCAGCACTGAGGTATAACTATATGAATTTTAAGCTGTCGCGAAATGAATCCGCGAATTTTTCCGGTCTCTAATTATGAGGCGTGTCTAGTGGGTAACTTCTTTATTTGAGGGTCTCTGCTTTTCGTGTTCAGTCGAGTTTCATTCATGTGCGTATTTACAGTCGGCACACGAACTTATCTCGGCATTTTTGCAGTTTAATGGCATTCGTAATTCTTTTTCTCCGCTAAGAAAAAATACTGACAACTAATTAGTAGAGACCGGAAAAATTCGCGATTTCAATTACCTGTAGGATAGACTCCATGATCCCCTATGCACGCGGGAAAATTACATTTGCTCATTGGCTACTGACTCGTGACACCTGTTAACTGGGACGCTAGTGATTCGATACTTCTTTTTTTAAAGGTTTTTCATTGGCCGAGTTTCATTCAGATAAACTGTGGCCCAATCACTGATGCAGTATAAAGGCAAACGTTTTTGGATTCTAGACTATCACGAAATGAATCTGCGAATTTTTCCGGTCTCTACTAATTAGTACAAGGTACAACACTGTTAAAAATGTTTACCTTAAATTCACGAAGAACAGTGGTTAAAGATTATCCAGGAATATTAGTAAATTTACGGCTATCTGCGTATATTTACATACTTACTTTGAACATTAGTCCAAAAGCTTGCGTCCCTGGTCAAATATTCATGATACAAATAAAATTCAAAGCGGACCACGAGTCCAAGTGCCCATGCCCCGCATGGTAGACTCTTTTCTACTCTGTCCAACACTTCATCCAGACCTTCCTCTGTCTCCCGTAAATTCCTTCACGTAATGCATGCCAATTTGCATCCCGCATGAATGTGCCCAGGGTTTTCCCTGTGTCTATGCAGGTTTTACCTGGGCCCAACCTATCTCTAGTTATAGTCTAGATTTAAGAGTGAAGGGATTTAGTCATGGCGCCAATCGTTGCCATGGCTGGCCAATCCCCTCCTAGCACACGATGCATGCGACCCTCTACCTGCATGGCTAATCCCAGCATTACTAGGAGTATAGGCTTCGGCCTGAGACGCAACTAGGTCCCTCCCTAACCCGGAAAATCCAAAAGGATAGTGTTGGTATATTAACAAAACATTCAACAACTGGTTACGTCTATAGTAAGAACATTCTTCTTTGCCCACGCGTGTGCTCGCCTTTATTTAGAACGAAACATACTCGGTAGTCGAAATACGACATTGTTTCTATGAAGATTATTTACTTCAGTTAATTTCTTCGTTCAAAAGTTCGTAAATTTCCTGCAGTTTCTTTCAGTGAAGTGAAAAACCATTCATCCGCGTGGCTTCGTTGCAGGATCAGAAAATTGGAAGAAAACTTTCATTCCCCAGGCAAAGAAGGTAAAAAAAAATAACTTATTTCAAATCCTGTACCTTAAAGGTATATAACACAATGTTCACTTTTTATGAAGTAAAGATGGCACCATGTTCATGAAAAACGTTTTTTCTCTCTAAGTTTTGGTATTAGAGCACTCATACACTATATCCTAAGCGAAAATTTTAAACACAAAGGCCTTAAACTCTGATCAAAAAAAAATTAAAATGATATCACTAAACAATATTTTTTAAAACATTACCTATTTTTCTAAAAAAAAAAAAAAATGCCTAAGAATAATCTGTTGAAATACAACAAAGCAATTCCTATTAATAGCGAAGAAACTGAATAATTAGGTTGAAAAAAAAACGGAAACTTGCACGCCTGGAAAGTTAATTTTGATATGGTAGCATGTACCTCGGATGTGCAGAAATTTTTTTTTTTCCCCCTGAGTTCCAGTCAGCCCCTTGGTACGTGGTCGGTCGCTCCAGAGACGAGAAGACAACTTTCTCTCTCTTTCTATTTCTCTCTCTCTCTCTTTCTCCATCTCGCTCCCGCGGGAGTCATTGCACTTGGCACAAGAAGACTGGTTCCTCTTCCCTCCCCCCCCCCCCCCACCCATACTTAGTCTACTCTTACACCGCACGTGATAATTCACGCCTTCAACCCATCCCTTCCAACTGCTCCGCGCGAAGGCGGCAGGTAGGTAGGTACGGTGGGTAGAAACACAAGATTCACAAACGCCGAGTCAGAAGCTGCATATTCGGCGTTCGTTCAGCACTCTATTCTTGATTTTTAGAGACTAGCAAATTTCGTGGATTCAATTACGTATAGGTTAGACTACATTATCCTATATGTACCCGGGAAAATTACACCTGCGCATTGGCTATTCACTCGTGAGACACGCCAACTGTGAGGCTTGCGAGAAGATACTTATTTTGTGGAGGGTTTTACATTGGGACAGAGTTCTTCAAGTAAACTCTGTTCCAATCACAGAAGCAGCATCAATTTGAAATAGTTTGGATTATATCCTATTGCGATATGTATCCGCGAATTTCTCCGGTCTCTATTGATGATTAACATCTTAACTCTCGGTATACGACATTTGGTTGGAAGGATAACGAGAATGGAACGGAAGTGAGTAAGCATGATGCGCACCAAAGTTCACAACGACAAAAGGGAAATTTTGAACGGTATTAACTTTTTTAATGAATTTTAACAAAATGGGCTGTATTTTAATTAAACCCATTGTCGAAAATCAGTTACAAAGCCGAGGTATAGTATTTTTCGGGTCCCTTTCGCTTTTGTTGGAGCCGTTTGTTTCATTATATAATTTAAAATTTCGCTCTGCAAATGGAATAATTCATTAGTCGACCTACCTGCTCCGGCAGCGAATTCTAGCGGCGGGTGCGGAAACTACGAGTGATTCGCGTCCAGAAATGTATTTGAAAACACATTTTCCGTATATTTATCACACTTGGCATTTTTTGACTTGACAACGTCTAATAAATCGATGAGCGCCTGCTACACGTACGAAAAAGTGTCCCGTTACGCACATTGTTCCGTTACGCTGTGTCCCGTAACGCTCATTGTACGCTTGTGCCGCATCTATCTCTCTTCCACTCGATTGGCCTATGCGTCCGAGGAGAAGAAAGACAGCGGCAGCACACAACTTACATCTACACGTGAACTGTTTCGTCGACTGTTTATAAAGTGAAGTGAAAAGTTAATGTGGTTTTCATTGCTTATTACAACAACAATTTCGGTAATAAAGGTTAATTATTCTTGCATTTTAAAAATCTGATTACTAGTATAATTTCAAGTATTTATGACGTTGCCACTTTAAACTATCGTCCGTAAACCGACTTTACAGACAACCATTTTTTTAAATAATTATACGTTAAATTTAATGTCCATGTTTCGTATTGTAAGTATATTTGCAACATGAGAACACATGAATTTGCTCGTTACCGAGGTTAGATGTTTACACAAACCCGGCCAGTACTGACAGATTCGGTCATGTCTTTTCTTTGCTTTTGAAAAATGAAAGGTACCCAGGGATAAAAATATACAGAAAATGGACAACACATCGACAACAGCATGGGCGAACACACAACAGCATGGGAGAACACAGCAGTATTCCTTTGACAAAACAGTTCCAACTTTTCCGTAACTGATATCTGCTCCCGCACCATGCACAAACTGTGGTGAGATTTTTTTCTAACTAAATTCCTTCTGAGCTGTCTAGGCTTGTAATATTATACATCAGCTGATACTGGTTTGTTCTCTCAGTGTTTATGTACTCATATTATTGTTGTCCACTCGTGAGGTTTTTCTATGACAACCGATGTACCAATGGCGCATGTCTATGAAACTATTTTATTTAAATATTCCCTTGCAAGAACCATTAAACGATAGTTCAAACGTTTATTAGTGTACGTCCGTTACATAAAAAGAGGGGTTTTCTGTGAAGTCGGTTTACGGACGATAATTTCACTTGATAACGTCATAAGATAACATTAATGAAAATTTGCATACCTTTATTAATTGAATTGAATTATTATCATTGAATTATCATTATTTTCTATAGTACAAAGAAGGAGTTAATTGAAAATTACAATTTTTTTCATTGAATACTAAATAAAAGCAGTTTTTATACGATCGTTTATATGAGATAATAATTTTTTAGTCAAAAATGTAACATAACCTATTATTACTGCACTCGCTGACCGATGCTACTTTTTTTTAAATAATCAAAGAACAAATATATGAGATTATATCGCTAATCAAATTCTTAAAATTTAAGAATTAATTACCTTTTTTGACGCAATTGTTGTTGTAATAAACAATGGAAACCACATTAACTTTTCACTTCGCTTTATAAACAGTTGACAAAACAGTTCACGTGTAGGTTGTGTGCTGCCGCTGTCTCTCTTCTACTCGGACGCATCGGCCGATGGAGTGGGAGAGAGATAGATGCGTCACAAGCCGATCGTGCCCTCTCTATCGCTTGTTCAGCGCTCTTGCTTGCACGCTCGGCTCAGGCGGAACGTGACAATGAGTCATGCTTTTTCGTGCGTGCAGCCTGCGTTCATCGATTTATAAGACGTTATCACGTCAAAAAATACTCAAAATGTTTCTTTTTTGGATGGTTCGGTTTTCGCCCGTCTACAGCTGGTCTCACAAAGAGTCGCCCGTCCTCCGTCAATCACGTGACATAGAACCAACCAGATGGCCTATTAAATTCCATCCGTCCGTCCGTTGAAACCTTGCCAAGTTTTAACTTTTGATGGACGTATGGATGAAATTGGTACGTCAAAAATGTCTGAAATGCATTGTATTTATTTTAAAAGGTTTTTTTAGTTTGTTCTTCTGCTAAGTTGTTTCCAAATTATGTCCTTTAACCTTTCTTATGGATAAGTTTTAAGTTTGATATTTTAAACAATAATAATTGTCTGGGACACAAATGCACGGTATTTCGAAAATGTATTTCAAATAAATATTTTAAAGTTGGTTTTATCTTTTATAAGTGTTTAGCGTACATGATCGTCAAACTGGTAAACTTTTTCTAGAGAAATTTCCTCAAAAATATAAGTCTTAAAATTTAAGACTTAGGTATATTAATGTGGTTGGCAGCATCGGAATAGAAAAATTTTGTGACAGACGTTGTGAATCGCTCGGCTTGTTGGCGGAGGAACATATGACGAACGGACGGATGGAGGGTGGACGGATGGCTGAAGGACGGATGGTAGACGGACGGATGGATAACAGACGGACGGATGGATAACAGACGGACGATGGCTGAAGGATGGATGGTAGATGGACGGATGGATAACAGACGGACTGATGGCTGAAGGACGGATGGTAGACGGACGGATGGATGACAGACGGACGGATGGCTGAAGGATGGATGGTAGATGGACGGATGGATGACAGACGGACAGATGGTGGACGAACGGATGGTAGACGGACGGATGGATGACAGACAAATGGCGGGCGGACGGATGCGACGTAACTTTGTGAGTACAGCTTAAGTGGTCTTATATAACAAAAATGAAAGGAAAGTAAAGTTAGACTAGTTATATCGATATTACTACAAATCGTGTTCAAAGTATTAGGAATAGATATATCGTCAAATTAATTTTTTTGCTGGACAGTATGTCTTGTCCAGAAAATCGTAAATAAAATGAAATGTGATTTTGCAATGACATTGTTATTGTAAAAAAAACTGTTTAATGATACGAGCCGGAGCCAGTTACAAACAAGGATAAATGGTTAACCAATCACCATAGGATGACCCCTTTGTCATTGGCAACTCAGCACTCTAAATAGGCGCAATTATTTGTATACAGGCAAGATGAGTCTAGCCTGGAGTGAAATAAAACCGCAAAACAAGCATGGCTGAAGTTAATACTGTACGAAGGTTAATGAATCTTATGCTTTCCAGTAGTCACATGTTCTGACCTGTGTGTACGATAGTTGTAAATCACATGCCATAGTTACGTGTTTCCGTGTACCCATTATATTAGCATGTGTGCCAAAGTTTAATTTATAAAGTCTGTTGCTTAGCTTACGATTCTTCCTGTCTGACAAAAAAAAAAAGAGTTGAGCGAGTCTTTCAGTACGCGCCAGTGAAATCTACACATCTAACCTCGGTAACGAACAAAATTCATGTTTTTTCTCATGTTGCAAATACGCGTAAAATACGAAACTCGAACCCAAAATTTAATATAGAATTTTTAAAAATAATGCTGACCGTGATAAATATGTATACAGTATGCACATTGTGTTTTGAACGACTTTTTTGGACGCTAATCACATGTAGTGTCTACACCCGCCGCTAGAATTTGCTTCCGGAGCAACTGCGTCGACTATCGAATCAATGCAATTATATACAGAAATTTTAATCTATTCAAAGAAATGGCTCCGATAAAAGAAAAATATTGCATAAAAAATGTTAAACCCCGACTTTGGACCTGATTTTCGACAAGGAATTTTATTAAAAACTGTCTATCTTTTGAAATGCATCAAACCGTTAATACTATAAAGTTTTCCCTTGGTCTTTGTGAATTTTTGTTCACACCATCCGCCACAGATGGCTGCACCGTAGTTACACATTTCCGTTCCGCGTGACCTCCGCTCCATTCTCGAAATTACTCCCAACAAATTTAGTATACCGAGAACTAAGATGTAACACATCAAAAATTATACCAGTGAATTTTCAAAAGGCAGAGTCAACAAAGGGGGGGGGGGGTTAATTCCACTCCACAGATGAGTAAACGTTTTTCCACTAGATAGTATATGATTCAAAGATATCACAATATATTCTCTTCTTTCCTTCCTCCCCCACTCCCAAATCAGAATATTTGGCATGTCCTTGAGTTATACGAATGTTACATTTCCAAACATTTTATACATTTCTAATTTTACAATATTGATTAATAATATGTGATATAATTGAACTAATTCGTATACAAAAAAGAAGGAGGGGGGGCAGAATAGTATCCACTTGGAAAGGGCACCTTTCATACTTTTGGTGGCAGTAGTTTAGTTGGGTAGAAATTGGAAAGGTACCCTTTCCGATATCTTAAAATGATTCGGTTTTAATGCAAATATTCACTGGAAATGTATCCCCTTGGAAAGGGTACCTTTCAGGATTTTCTGTACAATGACACAGCAGAAAATAAACTGGAAAGGTACCCTTTCCGATTTCTTTAAATGCATATTATTTTCTGCTTTAAAATCCTGAAGGTTATCCCCTTGGAAAGACAACCTTTCCAGTTTGCGACAAGGTTGTGCTCGCTCATAAAATCCTGAAAAATATCCCCTCCGGAAACATATCCCACAATGGCTGCCAGACAAGTGATGTATGGATACAGGCCAGGTGAAATAATGACATGAAGTAAGCACATCAGTAAAAAGACCTTATCTAAAAATTTACATTTGTTAAATGTTAATTTATTAGCTCCCTATAATATTTAATAGAGGTTAGGTTAGGTAAGGTATTCTGTGGACACTCCCTACCAGCGCTACCTAGTATGAAACTGAGGAACTAGGTGCTTGTATCGATACATTACTTGTCTGGCAGCCATTTTGGGATATGTTTCCAAAGGGGATAACTATCATGATTTTAAAGCAGAAAATAATATGCATTTTAAGAAATCGGAAAGGGTACCTTTCCAGTTTATTTTCTACTGTGTCATTGTACAGAAAATCTTTTCCGAGGGAATACATTTCCAGTGCATATTTGCATTAAAACCGAAACATTTTAAGAATTCGGAAAGGGTACCTTTCCAGTTTCTACCCGGCTACACTACGGCCATTAAAAGTATGAAAGGTACCCTTTCCAAGGGGATACAATTCCATCGTCCCAAAAAAAATTGTGTTCTCTTTGTTGCACACGTTAGAAGTTAAACTTCTATGTTATTACTAAAACATAAACTTGTAACATTTAAAAGAGATATTAAAACACTAAGATTATTTTAGTATGTTTGATTTTTTCTTAAACGTCTGAAATCAGTAATCTGAAAAAACTTCCTACTTTCTAAACCTTATTGAGATGATTCTACATTTGAGATTGTAAAGCCTATCTAGCTTAGGAGCATTGGGATGGGAGGCCAGAACCTGGCATGGACTGGGGTTTACGTGAATGGAGCAGATCAGGTATGCAAGGTAAATGGTATCAGGTACACAGACATTTTATTCAAACATCAAATCATAACATGAGGTTAAGTGAATACAATTTAGGCAAGGCTAAATACAAAAATCAAAAACAATGATTTTAGACAAAACGGGCTTGTTAACAACAAGCTTCGAAGGTAAGCCGGCTACACCGTAAGCGATCCCATCATACAACGCGCAGTTGACGCGAAGCAAAATCAGTGCCAAGTATGCAGTTAAATTCAGACATATTACGTTTTACAAACTACTGCAAGATGCAGTAACAATTAAACAATTAAAGAAAGAAGTTACATTATTTACGTTTTACAAACTTACTGCGAAGTGCAGTTACAATTAAAGAAAGACGTTACATTATTTACGTTTTACAAAACTACTGCAAAGTGCAGTTACAATTACAGAACGAATTTACATTAATAAGAAATAATCAAATACGTGCGACGACGTCTCAGTGGGAGACAGTTACCAATAAAAACGAAGTTGACAGTGAAGTTACGTTAATGTTAATCCAAAACTAAACAATTTTCAAGGTGGCGGCCGAAAAGGAATTTAGACAGACCAATTCAAGAATAAATGACTCTACATTAAGGTAAGGGCCACCGCCTCACACACAACTCAAACCAACTTACATTTTCCCCTGAGGTCGCACACCCACGCAGTTCAAACTGAACCTAACGGACTACATGCTAGTAGATTACAACAGATCAGCTACTGCTGACAACCGAGCCTGACTAAAACCAGAAGCAAGAAAGAAAGAGGCTCCTGACATGGTTGCAGCTCAATTTATAAGATCGCGCCGCAGCGCGCGCATGCGCAAATCAAGGAGGGGGGGGGGTGAATGAGTAGACATAGAACAACCACTAGGAAAGGGGGGAAAAGAATGGAGAAGGAGGAGGGGAGCGGAGTGCCGGAGGCCGATGCGGCGCGCGCAGTTCAAACCGCTACAAGATTTAGCAGTAACAATTTTATCACGAAATTCTTTTGTTATTCATGGCGTTGAATATTGTGTAGGCTAACAAAATGCTGTGTCTTTGCAGTATTTTTAACGCTGTGCTATCTCTTTATTTCAGTGTTATCTACGGGTTGTCAAATTTGTAATGGCAGGATTATATTGTGTTTTTTTTGACGTGACAAAGTGTAATAAATCGATGAACGCCGGCTGCACGCACGAAAAAGTGTCCCGTTACGCACATTGTACCGTCACGCTGTGTCCCGTTACGCTCATTGTACGCTTGCGCCACATCTATCTTCCACTCGATTGGCCTATGAATACACTATTATATTAAATATGTTAAGGTGGGCTTTTCGAAAGTAGCTTTTAAATTTAGTACTTTAAATAAACTGTTTTTTTATTAATTAATTTTTGGGCTATTTTTCCATTTTTCCATTTTTCAAAAATAAATAGCAATAAACAAAAAGAAACATAAAAGATAATTAAAAAAAATTTTTTAGAAATTTTAATATCAAATTTAAACGCCTAACCGACGTGTAAGGGAATATAGCCTACTAATTTATGGAGCCAATTGAACATTCCAATCAAACAATCACTTTCATTCAAAAAGTTATAGTTAAAATAATCTGTTCGTTAAAGTAATTAACATATTTGCATTAATGAGCGTAAATAAAAGTAAATTTATCATTTAAAATGTAGATTTCATTTCACACCTTCTTTGTATCCATACAAAATAGTGATAATTCAATAAAAATGATTCAATTTTATTCATAAAAGTATGCAATCATTTCATCAATGTTTCTTATGACGTTGTTACGTTAAACTATCGTCCATAAACCGACTTTACAGACAACCAATTTTTTAAGTTATCTCTTTATGACAATAAACCGTAACATACGGTATTAAAAGGTAGTTGTGCTGTTATAAAATTTAATTTTTTAATACCTAAGTGCAGTGTAAATTTCACGATGTTCAATAAAGCTATTTATACGGATGAATCACGTGGCTCCACCATATTTTCGAGATTTATGAGAGTTTCACAGATTGCAGCACACATTTACACATTTCGGTTCCAATTGTTTTCCGTTCCAATCTAAATCCGTTTCATTCACGAAATACCTCCAACCAAATGTCGTCTACTTAGAGACCGGAAAAATTCGCGGATTCATTTCGCGATAGGTTAGAATCCAAATGTGTTTAACCTTTTGATGCTTCATAAATTGGACCACAGGTTGTCTAAAGGACTCTGTGCTAATGAATAATCCTCAACGAAAGAAGTATCGAATCAAAAGCATTCTAGTTAATAGTTGTTACGAGTCAGTAGCCAATGAGCAGATGTAATTTGTCCGAATGCATAGAGGATGTTGGAGTCTATCCTGTAGGTCATTGAATTCGCGAATTTTTCCGGTCCTTCCGTATACTATATATCGAAAACTCTCCCAACATTCAACGAAATTAAAAATTGACAAGGTCTTCCAAACCTGTAGCTATGCATACATAGTCATCTGGAATCGTAGAAAAATATGAATAAAAAGTTAGCACTGTATTATATACGAAATAGAATACACATTTTATTGTCCACTGACTTAAATGCAATACTATTTTTTTTTTTTTGGTTAGTAAAAAAACAACATTTAATCATAATAATAAATAAATAAATAATATTTTTAAAATTATTTCTAAGCACTCTAAAGAATTAGAAACTGTTTTTATTAGAGGTGGAAACCATTTATCACATCGAAAATCCGAATAAAATGTATCATCGTTTGTGATATGAGTTTTTTCTTAAAGAAACAATATTTTCGAGGAAGGATATCGTGTACAGTATCAAGGGAACAGAGAGGATCGCAATAGCTCTTGCTTCAAGAGCGTTATTCCATTAAAACGCGATTCGTTTATATAAAAGATAAATGGGGAGTATCGTTAATAATTTGGCCCGTGTTATTTGATAGTAATTTCCTTACGATATCAAATAGATTCATGACATAACTATCGTTAGGGACTGGAAAAATTCGCGAGTACAATACGTTCCAGGATGAACTTCACAGACTCTGCAAATTCAAGCAAATGTCACCCATACATTGGCTGCTGGGTCTAAAATGTCTCAACTTAATGACTTGTGGTTCAAAATTTTATTGGTTGATGGTTTCTCGTTGGCCCATAGTGCTCCAGTTAAAACATGAGACAGTAGCACATGCAGCGCAAGGCTAAAGGTTTTATTTATATCTATCCTAATTCAAAATTATTCCGCAAATGTTTCTTGTTTTTTTAGCTATCTTAATAAAGAATTTTTAGGTGTCAGGTATTTTATTTAAAAATTAACAACGTAAATTTTTACGATAAGGCTACGTAGGAACATTTCAATCAAAACCGTACACCACAAGATTGCATGCATGTTCTCAAATCAACCTAGGAGTGAAATATATACGTACTTTTAAATGTATAAAACCACTCGAATATTACTTGTTTATTTAATCAAATTTAAAAAAATTATTAACGATAGTTGAACTAAAGATTTATTAAAAAAATTAGCGAAAACATTAAATTATAACAGCAAAATAATTTGTGGATAAAACCACTCTAGGGGTAGCCTCATCTGCAAGGTAGATTATTTCATTTTCTCGTTATTTGTTTTATTCGGTAACCTATCCTGAAAATTATCACGAAAGATCTCTTACATTTTATACTTCCTCTATAATTTTTCTCAACAGACTAGCTGAAGTATCGGGCGTTGCCCGGGCTAAATCACCCTTTTGGATCTGATTTTGGATAACCTCGTTCTCAGTTTATGGCTATGCAATATAAGCAACATCACTGCCCAGTTTCAAATCTGTAGGACATTCGCTCCCGCAATCGATACTTTAGCTGATTAAGATCTGAATGTGAGTAAAGAATTTAAATGTAAAAAAAACGAAGAAGGCATCAACAATGCAATAGCCGTTGCCATGGAGACGAAGAACTCACCAACAATGCAATAGCATTGGAAAGTAGAAAAATGTTGATATTTAACTCCCCCGAACAACAACCATACCCTCCCCCTTCTCTTGGAGCTTATTTTCACAAAATCCTTTCTTAGCGGATGTCTGCGTGGAAAAAGGAATACACGAGCCAAATTTCAAGTCTACATGTCTTATAGTTCCAAAGAACTCGTAATGAGTGTTTCATTGAGTGGTATTTCACTTCATACAATCTTTACCAACCCTTTTCACCCCCTTTAAGGATGGAAATTTAAAAAAAAGAAATCCTTCTTCCAAATTTGAAGTCTCTAAGTCCACTGATTCAGGCTGTTGTTGTCTAAAGGTCAGTCAGTTTAAGATTTTTATTAAGTAGATATTAACTAAAAATAATATAACAGCGGTAAAAATTCACGTATGTGTTAATGTTATTTCCACAGCGTATGGTAAATATCTGGTGATAAATAATTGTGATCCAGCAACAAATAGTAAGCTTTCTACCAGGATAAGTTTACATATATATTTAGAACATAAATATTTTGAAGACAAAAAAACGCTGAATGTACATCTTTAAGCCATTTTAAAACTAGCATGAAAATGCTTCGAAGGGAATTGTCGTTACACACACAAAGGTAGTTACATTGACCTCCAGGATAGACTCCACGATCCTCTACACACTCGGACAAACGTCGCCTGTTCATTGGCTGCTGACTTGTGAGGCGTCTCAACTGGGTAACGTAATTCCTAGAGACCGGAAAAATTCGCGGTTTCATTTCGCGATAGGTTAGAATCCAAATATGTTTAGCCTTTTTCTGCTTCAGTGATTGGATCACATGTTGTCTGAAGGAATCAGAGCCAATGAATAATCCTGAACGAAAGAAGTATCGAATCAAAATCATTCTTTTAACAGTTGTCACGAGTCAGTAGCCAATGAGCATATGTAATTTATCCGAGTGCATAGAGGATCTCGGAGTCTATCCTGTTGGTCATTGATTTCGCGAATTTTTCCGGTCCCTAGTGATTCCTGATTAGTAGAGTCCCGTGAATTTCGCGGATTCAATGACATCCAGGATGGACTCCAATATCCTCTACACACTCGGGCAAATGCCAACTGTTCATTGGCTGTTGACTTGTGAGTCGTCTCGACTGGGTGGCCTGTGATTCGACATTTCTATGAGTGAGGGTCTCTAATTGGCCCTCAGTCCTCCAGATTAACAGAGAACCAATGACAGAAGCAGCACTAAGGTATAATTATTTGAATTTTAGCATAACACGAAATGAATCCGCGAAATTCACGGGTCTCTACTGATTAGTTACTTCTTTGACTGAGGGCCGCTCATTGGCTCACTGTCCTCCAGATTAAAAAATGGACTATTAGCAGAAGCGGCAAAAAGGTATAATTATTTTAATTTTAGCACATCACGAAATTAATGCGCGAAATTTTCATGTCTCTAAATCTACATCTAATCATTTTTATGTAGGCTGAGCCGGCAATCTAGTGGTTGGGGGCCCAATATCTAGAGACCAGAAATTTCGCGGTTACATTTCGCGATAGGCTAGAATCCAAACGTGTTTAACCTTTTGCTGCTTCAGTGATTGTACCAAAGGTTGTCTGAAGGAATCAGAGCCACTGAATAATCCTGAAAGAAAGAAGTATCGAATCAAAAGTATTCTAGTTAATACGTGTCACGAGTCAGTAGCCAATGAGCATATGTAATTTGTCGGAGTGCATAGAGGATCTTGGAGTCTATCCTGTAGGTCATTGAATTCGCGAATTTTTCCGGTCCCTACCAATATTCTTGGCAAACCCGTTGCCTTGATTAAGCATAAACTTACGACGTCAAAACTTATTAATATGTAGAACCACGGATCATTTTGAGAATTCATTTCACTCGAGGCTAGACTCCACTTACATATGAATAAGCCTTTATAAGGGTGATCATCAGGAATCGCAAAAATGTGCGTTTTCTATTACCTCCAGGATAGACTCCACAATCTTGGTCATACTCGGGCAAATGTCACCTGTTCATTGGTTGGCGAGTGGTAGAACGTCTCAACTAGGTGGCCTGTGATACGGTAATTCTTTAGTTTAGGGTTTCTCATCGGCCAGTAGTATTTCTTATAAACTACGCGCCAAAATCTAAATTAGTTAAGAGGGGTATATTTGTTTGAATTGTAACTCATCACGAAATGATTCCGTGAATTTTTCAGGTTCCAATTGTTAATCGGTAGAGACCCAGAAATTTCGCGGATTCATTCAGTCGCAAACTAGAATGCAAACCTTCACACTCTCGCACAGTGTTCATGATTGGCACGCAGTTGTTTGGACACGCCCATCTACGACCGTGAGCCAAAGATGCCCAGCTAGGAGAGAAGTAAGCGAATCAGGTAGAGCCAAATAACAAGGATAAAAATGTTCTCGCTAAGAAATCAACCAATGGGAAAGTAAAAATGGGTCGAGCACACCTATAACTTTGAATAATATCCTGAGGCCAGAATAATCCGCGAAATTTCCGGGTCTCCATTAATCGGTCATGTCCTGTTAGCGGGCAAAAGGTGATTGACTTCTCCTTGTTTATGACTGGCTCAGGGTTGTCGAGGCAGTGTCAGGAGCACTGTATTCAGTCATTGACGTGAAGCATGTGTATATGTGCTTCAAATCTACGTTGATTCACAATAAATCAGCGGAATAATCGTGGGCTCTAGGCATTAGGCTTATGCATAGAGACCTGAAAAATTCACGGGTTCATTTAGTGTTATGTTAAAATTCAAATAATTATACCTTAGTGCTGCTTCTGTAAATGGTTCAATGTTAATCTGGAGGAGTGAGGGCCAATTAGAGACCCTCACTCATAGACGTGTCGAATCACAGGCCACAAGTCAGCAGCCAATGAACAGTTGGCATTTGCCCGAGTGTGTAGAGGATATTGGAGTCTATCCTGGAGGTCATTGAACCCGCGAATTTTTCCGGTCTCTACTTATGCCAAGCGAAGATCGTAGGTTCGGTCCAAACACTATGTACAGCACGTCTCAAAGTTTTTAGCATTGAGCCTGTACCCAACATATGTTCGGAGTCAAAAACAGTCTTAAGCTAGAATTTAAGTAAATTAACAGTATTTTCAGACCTCAAATAAAGAAGTTTTTTCGGAATTTCTGGTTACTGAATCTCCGTAGTAATTACCCGTATTCCGCATTCCGAGTTTTGTGTATCTTAGTAAACAAGTTAAATACTCACGTGCAAATATCTGGAGTGTTTTGTTGAAGAGTTAGCAAGTGTTTGAATACAACATGTATATTCTTGTGGATTCATGTTCTAATTAAGTAAACACGTTATCCGTAGAGACCGGAAAAATTCGCGGTTTCATTTCGCTATATGCTAGAATGCAAATGTGTTTAACCTTTAACTGCTTCAGTGATTGGACCACAGGTTGTCTGAAGGAATCAGAGCCAATGAATAATCCTCAACGAAAGAAGTATCGAATCAAAAGCATTCTAGTTAATACGTGTCACGAGTCAGTAGCCAATGAGCAGATGTAAATTGTCCGAGTGCATAGAGGATCTTGGAGTCTATCCTTTAGGTCAATGAATTCGCGAATTTTTCCGGTCCCTAGCTAATATATAAAATAAGGATTATAATATTGTAATATGAAGCTGTGTGGTATCAATATGGCTGCACTGCAGTCCAGGAGAGAGACGGACTGTAGCCGGCGCCTCAGTTACCGCTCCGCTCCGACAGCTGCTAGTTCCCGGGTCGGCCGCGTGGCGGCAGGTGAGTCGCTCTCTCCCGCCGACGGCGCGAGGTGAATCCCCTGTTCGCTGCTCGTCTGCCAGTCGCCTCCTGAGCTCCGGCGAGAGAGGTTGTCCTCGCGCGCTCCGTCCACCGCTGCGACCCTCACCTATCTGCAGGTAAGGCCCCAGCCTGAAGGGCCCAGCCCCAGGCTCTGACCTGCAGCAACTCCCTCAGGTGACCTCGGGACACCACGACTCAAGGCTGTCTCACGAACCGTGTTAATTTTTTCCGCTTAATTTTATCGTCATAAGAATTATTTCATAACTATTTTGCAAAAATAATAACACGATACCTACCTACCTTGCGTTTATTTTTCTGACAAAAATGATTTCAACAGTGTAATATGTCGCGCAAGTGACAATAACCAGGTATATTTCAGTGTTTTTTGACACCCAGTGTACTCCGCTTTGAGTGTATCTGTTAATGTTTGTGACACTCTAAAGCTGGCTTTATACGTCTCACGGGACCCAACAGCACATCAGCCAGAGAAGAGAGTTGGGAACCGAGATAATGACGTATATGTTTTAAAAGTTTTTATTGCAAAAAAAAATATTTTAATATTAATATTGAAAGTTTGTCTTGGTTAAGGCAGAGATGACATATTACGAGACTTACAAAGCCCATGTTTAATGACCGTATTATTACATTTGTGGTCAATCCTACAAAATGAATTCAACCCAGTGGCTTCACATGGGAAAACTACTTGCAGCGGCCTTCAATCATCACGCTAAATTATATGCTACAGTGTTTTAAACTTTCAGGTACATTAACCACAAATCACTCAGATAATAAAAAATGAGCTGGCTGCCTGGCTGAGCGAACGAGATCTGAAAGTTCGGAGGGTTGCTAAGGGTGACCTTGACTCGCGCATCACACGTATCTTCACCTCTACTTACCAGACACCGAACTGGCGTGCAATCTTGTCTTGGGTAACGCACCTCTGTGGCAATTTAAGCCTTGATAATGTCATCGTATACCTTTAAAATGATTGTGAAAAAAGCCGTTTAAGCCTTTTTTCACTTCCAGTAAATTCAACGTTTAAGGGGGATTAGTAGAGACCGGAAAAATTCGCGGTTTCATTTCGCGATATGCTAGAATTCAAATGTGTTTAACCTTTTGCTGCTTCAGTGATTGGACCACTTGTTGTCTGAAGGAATCAGAGCCAATGGATAATCCTCAACGAAAGAAGTATAAAATCAAAAGCATTCTAGTTAGTAGTTGTCACGAGTCAGTAGCCAAAGAGCAGATGTAATTTGTTCGAGTGCATAGAGGATCTTGGGGTCTATCCTGTGGGTCTTAGAATTTGCGAATTTTTCCGGTCCCAAGGGATTAGGCCTTCCCATCTTGCGATTTCTAATATTTTGATACCGCTTACAATAAAGATTTTGTGCTAATTTTTTTTTGTTTAACTCGGCACAAGACTCAGCTTTGGCTACTCGCTCACGTGAAGTAATGTCATTCCCTCGCGGCGCTCACAGACTTAAGCCTGTTAGTAAATGTGTGGTCGCAACCAGACACAGAGGATCTCGGAGATATGATTTATGCCTTTACATGCCAAAACAATTGGGATAGTTCATTCGAAATTAGAGTTACAGCAGAAATATGGAAAGGTTCAAAATGGTGCGGCCTTATCCCCTTAAAAATGAAACCATAACAAGAAACTTGCATGGGCAAGTGTAATGGCTAGAGACCTGCAAAATTCGCGGATTCATTTCGTGATATGCTACAATTCAAATAATTATACCTTAGCGCTGCTTCTGCAATTGGTTCACTGTTAATCTGGAGTAATGAGGGCCAATTAGATACCCTCGCTCAGAGAAGTGTCGTATCACAGACACTCGGTCGAGACGACTCACAAGTCAGCAGCCAATGAACGGGTGACATTTGCCCGAGTGTGTAGAGTGTCTATCCTGGAGGTCATTGAATCCGCGAATTTTGCATGTCTCTAGTAATGGCTCTTAAATACTATTCGTTATCAGACAGATTTCATAAATCTAGAACGGTTTATAAATAGCGCGTAACTCTCTGGAAAATCATACCTGTTAATTGGTTGCTGACTTGTAAGACGAATCAAATTGATTGTTAGACCATAATTGGAGTGTTCCTTAGCCTGGGGTTCTCCAGATAAACTGTGAGGTAATAGCATACAAGTACATATAAAAATGTGAAGTTTAGTCTACATTTGAAATTCGCGTTTCGTTTTAGTCATCTTTCTCTCCTGGTTGCACGTAAATTCGGTGAAATTATTTTTAGGCTTTTGTAAATGGCTTTCAGTTTTTAAGAGTGCGTCAATTAACGTTTGCTTCAGTGACAAGGATCAAACACTAGGAATAGTTTTTTGTAGATGGAACAGAAATATTTGTTAATTTGTATATTTATATGAAAACAACTGTAATACTACAAAATAGTGTTTGCAGAAATACTGGGTTCGGATATTTCACCCGAGCATTTATACTTTGTGTTGTCCCCAGTACCTCCAATAGTCGAAGTTATTTGTAAACCGTTGCCTGAATAGTTTTCCAGTATGAACTGCGCACATTAATAAGCATAACATAACAAAATAAAGTCAATTATTGAATATTCGGTTATCATTTCCATTGTTAAAAAATATACTGCTTGAATGAAACAGTAATTAAAATATGTAACAATGTTAAAATTATCGTAAGAAATACTCAGTAGAAGCTCGAAAACGTATTTTATATATACAAAAATAATTATCGCTAATGTGTTGTACCAAGTTACAATTTCTTTCTTGTAGTATTACAAACTATTTACTGGCCACTGGTTTCCAAATGATTATTTTGTAACAGTACAGGAAGTATTTTCGAGTAGTCCACAAGAGTTATTTTTCCCGGTCTCTGCTAATAAATATTTGCTATTAGCTAGAAACCAGAAAAATTCACTGGTTCAACGATCTCCAGGATAGACTACAATATCCTCTACACACTCGGGCAAATGCCAACTGTTCATTGGCTGCTGACTTGTGAGTCGTCTCGACTGGGTGGCCTGTGATTCGTCACTTCTATGAGTGAGGGTCTCTAATTGGCCATCAGTCCTCCAGATTAACAGTGAACCAATGACAAGAAGCAGCACTAAGGTATAATTATTTGAATTTTAGCATAACACGAAATGAACCCGCGAATTTTTCAGGTCTGTAGCTATCACCATTGTTCTTGAGAAAACTCACTGGCGCTAGGAACAGCGTGTTTCTCGCTGAGGGAGGCCGTGTTCCGTTACGAGCCAGAAGCGCTGTGATAATAACAGCTCCGTTCCTAAAGCGAATGAGAGCGTGGTCGAGAACAGCCTCCGGCCAAAGAGGTCGCAAAGCGACTCGGAGGCACAACGAGGAAGGAAGATTCAGAAACACTGACAAAGCCTCGAAAAACGGTTCGAATCCCCCGTCGTCGGCAGCATTAATCTGCCCGACCAAGTGGCCAAACATTACGATTTATAGAACACTGTTTAGTGTCTGTCTTCTTTCTAAATGCTTCGTTTCCTTGCCCCGAAAGGCAACACCGTCACTATTTAAAAAAAAAAAAAAAAAAAAGCCAGTTATGGGGACTGTCAACAGAAGTAAAACTTAAAATTGTGTTTTTAAATGTGTAATATGACATCATTTCTACGTCAAATATACGTAAGAAAATGATTTTGGTATTATATCAGTACGATGTCAGCATTACATAATTTATCCTTATATCATTTTTTAAGTCACAACAGATGTCAGTGGTATGTCAAAATAACGTAAAAATTCACTACCTAGCTATGACTTAACCAGTGATGTCAGACCTAGGTCATGTATTCACGTGGTCAAATTAACTTCACTTACTGCTACTACAGCATGTCGGTGATGCGAACTCACAAGATTTTACTCATCCAAAAAAGAGTCCAACACACACATGATACAGTCGAGTATATACAATGTATTAGTGTCTGTCTATATGCGTATACGTGTACACAGGCCGCTGCGATTCGCCAGTCTGGTGACGCGAAGCCATAAGTTTTGCCCCTGCCAAAAATCGCCCAACGCGGCTAAAGAAGTTTTCACTTCAAAAAGTTTTCACCCCCTGGTGACCAACAGTTTACTGCGAATACGTACACATTTTATGTCAGCAAAACGTACACTAGTACACTATACCCCTGAATATTGATAACCAAAAAAACAGGAACATTAAAAACATTACATATAATTTTTGTAAGACAACTAAGAAGTGGAAAAAAAAATTAGTAGTGTATATACGTAGAGAATGTAATTGCGTGCAGGAAAAATTTCACTATTTGATCAACTTGATACCCTTATTTTTGTGTATGTAAAATATATTATTAACATATTGGTTTTTGCCTGGCGTAAGAAGCTTGCTTGGCTCTTGAATAGGCCAATGAGAGAGCATCTGTTTCATTACAGAACGTCCTTGAAAAAGATTATTTGTAATTTTACAAGATAAGTCCTTGTAAACTCAGTTGCGAACAATTTTACATGTTTTACATGTGATATCATTGACAACTGGGTTTCCAAGGATTTTTCTTGTGAAAATCACAAAAATATTTGGTGTGTATGAAAATATCTAACATCATGTTTTGTTAGCTATTTCAGACCTAAAAGGTTTTGCGATAATTATCCAGCTCTAAATCTTCACTAAAATTTTATATTAAACCCTCTGCATTAGATACTTCGTAAATGAATGGTTGAACCTAAAATGTTTCCAGTATTAATTGCGCAAATATAAAACGTGAAAAAAAATCAAGTAAAATTGTTCAACGTTCGATTATATTTTCCATGGTTTAAAAAAAATGCTTGAATAAAAAAATAAAATAAAATATAAAATTATGCGACGATTTTCGTAAGTAATACTCAACGTTCTCTCGAGAGAAAAAAAAATCGTATTTCATACGTGCAAAAACAGCCACAGCCATGTATTAAAACAAGTGCCACTTATTTTTCTTGTGGTATTACTAGAGACCGGAAAAAATCGCGGTGTTTTTCGCGATAGGCTAGAATCCAAATGTGTTTAACCTTTTTCTGCTTCAGTGATTGGACCACAGGTTGTCTGAAAGAATCAGAACCAATGAATAATCCTCAATGAAAGAAGTATCGAATCAAAAGTAATCTAGTTAATAGTTGTCACGAGTCAGTAGCCAATGAGCAGATGTAATTTGTCCGAGTGCATGGAGGATCTTGGAGTCTATCCTGTAGGTCATTGAATTCGCGAATTTTTCCGGTCCTAGGTATTTTGAAGTATTTTCTGGCAACTGGTTTTCAGAGGAATCGTTTATAAAAATAATGACTTTATTTTTGTTCTTAATGTTCGCAGGCTTTCACGGCCATTGTCTGAAGTAGCTTGGCCTCTGGGTTGTAGCCGTGTCCGTGGTGAATAATTCACCGACGTTTCGGTCGACTTTGCAGTCGCCATCATCATTGAGCAGTTACCTACTCGAGTAGGTAACTAGCAGGTAACTTCTCCCTGATGATGGCGACTGCAGTGTCGACCGAAACGTCGGTGAATTATTTGCCAAGGACACGGCTACAACCCAGAAGTAGAGACCGGAAAAATTCGCGGGTTCAATGACCTCCAGGATAGACTCCAATATCCTCTACACACTCGGGTAAATGCCAACTGTTCATTGGCTGCTGACTTGTGAGTCGTCTCGACTGGGTGGCCTGTGATTCGACACTTATATGAGTTAGGGTCTCTAATTGGCCCTCAGTCCTCCAGATTAACAGTGAACCAATGACAGAAGCAGCACTAAGGTTTAATTATTTGAATTTTAGCATACCTAACACGAAATGAACCCGCGAAATTGTCAGGTCTCTACCAGAAGCCGAGCTACTTTTTTTTTGTTCTGTTTACGACCCGCCTCTTCCATGCCAGAGGACGCGCGCCACTTGCCGGCGGGCGCGGGTTGAACCAATCAGTGACGTGACATGGTCACAGGGCTCCCACCGTAACTTTTATACTCATTTATTTGCATTGAAGAGTTATTGAACACATTTCATTGCGGTGACGCGCCACCGCCGCTGCTGGAATTCAGCAAGGCCTCAAAGCGCGGTTTCATTGTCTCGCTTCGAGATGCGAGAAAGACTCCTCGCGCTCTGTGGCTTCGGACCATTCCGGTCGGCGAGGCGTCCGTTAGAGTTACAGTTCAAACGCCCGTCAGAAAAAAAATTCGATCCATTGAAACATCTAGCTTATTTCTAGCATGAGGCTTTTTTTTTGCCTTCAATTTTTTTCGCCATAACTTTTATTTAAGGTCTATTGCTAGGGACAGGAAACATTTGCGAATTCAATGACCTACAGGATAGACTCCAAGATTCTCTATGCACTCCGACAAATTACATCTGCTCATTGTCTACTGACTCGTGACAACTAGTAAGCTAGAATGCTTTTGATTCGATACTGCTTTCGTTGAGGATTATTCACTCGCGATTGAGTAGCAAATGAGCAGGTGTGATTTTCCCAGGGTACATATAGGATCGTGGAGTCTATCCTATAGCTAATTGAAACCACGAATTAGTTTCCAGTCCTTGTATAGGGCCTATTGCTAAAAGTCTTCGTAATCATCATCACATGCGCGACTTTATTTCAACCGTGATATTACATTAAGTGGATATCTGTTGGAAACTTTTGAGAAACTAAAACAAATGAAACGGAAATATCGATGTGAAATTTTTAGGAATATACCTTAAAAAAAAGCAACGACGAAAAAAAAATCAATATTGCTTGTGAGACCGATCCTTGAATAAGATCATACAATATTCATAATAATCCTTAATATCCTTTAAAAGTATTTACTTTAAATTACTAAACCTTTCTACTGGTCTGGTTAAACGCCATAATAAACATTTTATTTTTAGCAGATTTTTAAAATTACTTGGTTCGCATCCGTACTTCGTTTTTCGTACATGCTATAGGGTCTATGATGAAGCAAATTATTTTAATACGTTAAATTTTCAGATAGTTATGATATGGGTATTAATTTTTCTTGAGCAACAAGGTTGAAATAAATCTATTAGTATTCATATATTTCTGAATCCATTAAAACCCTTTAGTATTTTTTTTTTCAAAATTACGTAATTTTTATTGATCTATAGTTACTGAAAAAATTTTAATTTAGCAAAGAAATTCATAGAAAACTACTTGTCCAAATTGTTTCTCGAAAAGAAAAATTTTTAATTTTTCAAATTTTTTTTAGAATTTTCGGCTGAATTTTTTCTTCCAAAAAACTGGAAATTTTGGCGAATTTGGATGATTTTGGGTAAATTTGGGCTAATTTGGGCTAATTTTGGCTAATTTCGAAGGTCAAGGTCATCCAAGATGGCCGCCGTGACGTAAGAGCAATCGGCCGGCTCTACGGCTCATCGGCTCCACAGCCTGAAGCCTGCGCCAGGACATACCAAAACATACTACTGTTGATGTCTTTCATTCTTTTTTTTTTGTTCCTGTCGTCTGCTCCAGTGTCCCACTCTGAATAGCCACAGTAGAGCAACGCAGCTGGCGCACAGAAAAAGTTTAATGAAACGGAACGAATCGCCGTGTCGGGGCGCTTCGTGCTTGACCCGTTCGCTCCTGATTCGTTCCTCCCGAAGCGGGCGTCGGTTCCCTTTCTCCGGCGTTAAAAAAAAAAATCGAAAATAAACCGAGTCGCGACCCACTGACCGGGAGAGTTTCAAAGTGCGGGTTGGTCGCATGTCACAGCAACAAACCTCCCCTTCCCCTTCCTACCCACATTGAAAAACCCCAATCCCACCTCCTCCCACTATCAACCTAAATGTGCGAAGCGACTCGATTTTTGCATGAGATTGGATGCGTAGTTCAAAAGTACGACACCAAACCACAGCATAAAATACCCCGTTTTTCTCAGAAATATACCGGGAGAAGGTCGGAAATTTCTCGGATTCATTTGGTGCTACCGTATTTTTTCGTGAAGCAATCTTAGCGCTCGTTAGACTGCAATCAAGCATGCCTGAGCAAACAGTTTCTTCGTTGTGATTGGCGGCCGTCTTCAAGTGAAGTCATCGCCAACTTTGACCAGGCCAATCTGGACGGGTTTGATGCCACGCATGATTGCTGCAATTTGAGTACGGATAGTATACATGTACCAAAAAAATGCATGTCCACGAGATACGCTAAGGTTCACAGTCCCTTGTACACTGTAAAAAAAAAATTGTGTAATTTTACCCGAAAGTACGTGGCAGCACAATCTCCACGCATGTTCATGTATTTTAACACGTACATGTGTACGTGTATTTTTACAGTACATATAAGGTATTTTTACAACTGCAATGATAGTGTTATTTTACCAAACCTGTTAGTACTTTTACTAACCAAGATAACATAATACATGTACTCAGTTCATGTAATGTTACTATAATTGCTGACATTTTTCCACAACGTTATAGTAAATTAACATAAACATTGCTAGGGTAGTTTTACCTAAGTAGTTAATAATTATTTACACATCATGTAAAAAGACATGTACAATAAGGGTGTAATTTTACCATACCAGTTAGTAGTTTTGATTGATAACCATGTTAAATAACACGTACTTCGTAGGTGTAATTCTACCATACCAGTTGGTAATATTAACTGATCATCAAGTTAAATAACACGTACTTTGCAAGTGTAATGTTACCATACCAGTGAGTATTTTTCATTGATAACCATGTTAAATAACACGTACTTTGTTGGTGTATTTCTACCATACCAGTTGGTAATATTAACTGATCATCAAGTTAAATAACACGTACTTTGCAAGTGTAATGTTACCATACCAGTGAGTATTTTTCATTGATAACCATGTTAAATAACACGTACTTTGTTGGTGTAATTCTACCATACCAGTTGGTAATATTAACTGATCATCAAGTTAAATAACACGTACTTTGCAAGTGTAATGTTACCATACCAGTGAGTATTTTTCATTGATAACCATGTTAAATAACACGTACTTTGTTGGTGTAATTCTACCATACCAGGTGGTATTATTAACTGATCATCAAGTTAAATAACACGTACTTTGCAAGTGTAATGTTACCATACCAGTGAGTATTTTTCATTGATAACCATGTTAAATAACACGTACTTTGTTTGTGTAATTCTACCATACCAGATGGTAATATTAACTGATCATCAAGTTAAATAACACGTACTTTGCAAGTGTAATGTTACCATACCAGTGAGTATTTTTCATTGATAACCATGTTAAATAACACGTACTTTGTTGGTGTAATTCTACCATACCAGGTGGTAATATTAACGGATCATCAAGTTAAATAACACGTACTTTGCAAGTGTAATGTTACCATACCATTGAGTATTTTTCATTGATAACCATGTTAAATAACACGTACTTTGTTGGTGTAATACTACCATAACAGGTGGTAATACTAACTGATCATCAAGTTAAATAACACGTACTTTGCAAGTGTAATGTTACCATACCAGTGAGTATTTTTCATTGATAACCATGTTAAATAACACGTACTTCGTTGGTGTAATTCTACCATTCCAGTTCGTAATATTAACTGACCATCAAGTTAAATAACACGTACTTTGCAAGGGTAATGTTACCATACCAATGAGCATTTTTCATTGATATCCATGTGAAATAACACATACTTTATTTATTGTAATTCTATCGTACCAGTTGGTAATGTTAACTGATCAAGTTAAATAACATGTACTTAGCAAGTATGTTACCATACCAGCTAGTAGTTTTGATTGATCACCATTGTAACATTACACGTGCTTTGTAGGAGTAACATTACCATATCGGCAAGAAATTTTGATTAAGCATAGTGTTATGTCCCATGCTCTCTATGAACAAAATTGTAGTTTTACTTAACATTTGTTATATTGGTGTTAAGGCCATAATACTGGTCCTTGCTCCAATATATACACCATTTTGAATTTTACTAAAATGTGTATGTTGCAAGTGTCTCGCATGCACAGCAAGGCTGTGTGCACAACACCAAAGCACGATAAGCAAAGTAGCATAAAAAAATTTCAGGTCGATTGCCAATGACCTGTCACGCCCATCTATTAAACACATGATGTTCCACCAATCACAAGTATAAAATATGTAAAATACATAAAGTTGTCACTGAAAGCTTGCCACACTAAGACTTTCAGAGGGGGAATGGATAAAATCACAAATGGCAGTGGTTTAAAATATTTCATTAGAGCACGAAGTTTGTTTGGTTTTAATTTTTTGTTTATGTTAGTAACACAGCATACTATAAATAAAATTTCCAGAACGTTTAGGGGTTTTGTGAACTAATTAATTTGTAAACTAACTAATTAAACCAAGTAATTTCCAACAGAATATAACTTCGGCCCAAAGTTTGTTGCCATGAAAGAGTATTTTACTACTGGTGGTCTGACAAAGGAAATTAAACTTGTGAATTACCTATGTTAAAAAGTATTTTTCTATGCATAAGTTGGCTGCAGTACAAAAGCATGATTTATAATAGATATACATCCTAATGTAATTGATTGGCAACGACTGGACGGATGCACCAGGTCATTGGAATTCTGACTTAACTGTCCACAGACTATCAATTTGTATAGCAATGAGAATAGATACTATTAAGTTTTTACAATTAAATTTGAAGAAATGTCAGTAATCAAATATTTGTAAAAAAAAACTTAATTAAAAAATGAATGTTTACATCAACATCAAAAGAAAGATGACCTTACAACTAAATATTAAACCTCCAGGAAGCAGAATTTATATAAAAGTATAAACACAACTCATGTCTAAGTCAAGTCCTCACACATGGATACATTCATAAAAAAAATTGATTTTATGTGATTGCGTTCATATAACCACAAACTATCAAAACATTACCGCAGAGGCTACACAACAGGCAGGGGCTGTGGATTTTGTTTACTAAAAGTGACATCTATGCCATTAGACAAAAATGTTAAATGTAACTCAGAATGTATTTTCAAGTTCTCAAATGCCTACATTATTAAATATGGGGTCATAACATTAAAATTATTTTTTCATACCATAGTTTAATAAATACGACTGTCATTTCACTCCACAATACTACTAGTTGCTCACTTTGTATTTAATATAGTTTAGAAATGAAAAAAAGGGTATGAATAGAGACATTATGCATGAAGTAACTGTACAAATATATACAAGCACGATATAATTTACTGTTTATAGGCATCGTACAAAAATTGAGACTTGACATATAGATAACAATGTGTTTGTATTTCAATTCATTGATAGTAGCAGCTGGTGTATATATCACTGATTGTTGAGGACTTGCAATAAAATATCCAAGGTTGAGCGCTTGCTCAGCAACAGAATGATTTGCAGGGAGAAGTAGTGTTTGCGCCCCTACAAATTGTGTAGTTCTTCATATAGGCACTTAAATCTTACTACAGTACATATTAAAACAAGGATTAATACCTACATTATGTGGCTTTTATACCTCATATTGTCATCTTATACCAAAACAAGCTGCCCAGCTACGACTTTGCCCGCGTGGAATAATGTAAGGTAAACAGTTGGGCAGCTGTCTTTAATATACATGCCCTCCCCCACAGCCCTTTTCTGAGGAAATTCTTTGGAGGTATTCTTTTGATATTAATCAGTATTTTCCCATGTGTGAATTGTGCTTGAATAATGACATTTGGAGAGCACAGTTTCCCCCACCCTTCATTCCATACACTGCTCTATATCCAACCCATGTTGCCCTTATCGGCTCTCAAGTCCTAAGTTAATCAGAGCAGTTCAAATTAATCGAGTGTTACATCGCTATCTTCTGGCTGTCGATAATAGTTGTGCACATATCACAGTAATAACTTTCGCAAAGTGCAAAGTATTACGTGGAATACGAACCCCCCCCCCCCCCCATAGAATAGCAGACTTAAATACTCGACAATGCTTCAAGGAGATCGTTAGAATTTTTTCTGGAGTACAGGCCCACACCAAAAAGGTTTATCTCTGAACATGGCAAAAAGTAACTGCTTATTTCTCCATGGTCATGCTCATTTTACAGGAGTCTTAACATTTTACTGCTTTCCACATCATTAAGTTTCAAATTTCATAAAATCCAGAAACTGATTTTTAGAAATTTTCACAACCTTAATTCTTATCAAGACATCATCTTAACAAATTTAACAGATACAGATAATTAATTGGAAACCTATTTGGTTTTTTTAACGGCTTAAAAGTTAGAATTTAGAAAACTTCTGAAAATACTTTAGCTATTTACATAAGTCTCATTCTTAAGAAAATAACACCTCGATATATTAGGTAATTTAAGGAAAAGAAAAGTAAAAAAAAAACATTCTACTGCCTTTCACCCTCTTATCAAATTTTGCAAAATTGAAAAATTTTCTAAAAAACCTCATTGGTCTAGATCCAACGATTTGGGCTGTGCGTTGATGAATTAATTATTGAGTAAATGAGTTAAACACTTCATTGTATTACAATAAACCCATCAAAGATGAAAATTTAAAAAAATCTGAAATTGTCATTGGAAACACTTGTATCTAGACCATTGTCTTCAGGAAAAGTTTTCCTATACCACGAAACAATATTTCATGTTTAAAAAGTGACTGTTTTGCGCTATTTACAGTTAAACACAATCTTAAAGAAAAACAATGCAACAAAGGCAAGTTTCTTGAGGACATGGCTTGTCGGTATGGGCCTTGACTGTAAAAAGTTTCAAAAAAGTTAATCTCTAGAGAATAAATACTTATTATAAATAACTAACAACACCACGGAGAAATTATTATCCTCCTATCAATAGAAGCACAGTAGCTTTACAAATTTAAAGTTTTAAACCCCAAATAATAATTGCAAATAAGAATTTATTGGTAACACACTAACAATAATACAATAAACAAGTCCGAATACACCACAATTTACATAGTATGCTCCGTTACCATCAAACATATTAAAAATAGCTCAACTAAAAAAAACAGCTTAAAATTTATATTCTCAAAGCTGAAATAATACAAAATGGCTGTAATAACAAATCACGAAATCTTTTTTATAAACAATAAAGAAATATGACACAGGTTTACATTCATAGGTGTGCATTATCAACATTAAAACTTACATTTATAGAGGTACATATCAACATTAAAAAAGAAAATCATTTTACTATTTACAATCTCCACATTTCTTTTAAATGAGTCAGAGTCTCTATTAATGACACCACTCTTGTGTGTACAGCAGCAGGTTGTCGTTTCACTCTTTTAACCTTAGATCCTTCTTCATTTATATGGAACACAAGTCTGTAAAACATCAATAAATGAATATTAGTTTAATGCACTGTAAATAAAAACATTTTATCAAGCCTTCACTTACCACTGAATACTCTACAAATAAAATAGCAAATTATCATCTACAAGTACAATTTGTCATATTTTTAAAATTTTATTACCATTGGCGATTAACCCTAGTGCATCTTCACATCTCAATTTAACAAAGAAAGTTTTATTTAAATTTTTGTTTTATTTTCCATGTAGATAATGCTGATTTTTTTTTACTTTGAAATAAGTAGGTACATGTGTGTTGTAATTTCAAACTATGAAGAATCAAAATTGAAACATTTAAGATAGAACACCATAAATGTTAAAAATGAAGTTCAGCTCTAGTGTGTTTATTTTTGGATTTTTAAAAGGGGAATGGTGAAGAGATAAATGAGAGATTGTTTACCCTTTGCTTATGCAAGTGGTTCTTATGCATGATATCTTAAAATAATGTGGTTTTTTGCATACTAAATCTGCCATAAAACTTTAAAGCAGAGTTCTGATACTTGTAAAAATATATTTGCATTTTTTATTATGCTGCAACTAAGATGATATGCCATAAATAATATAATCGCATTGTAAATATATCCATTAAAATAGATTATCTCCTTACTGGCTTTCTTAACTTTCCTCCCACCACTTCACATACCAAGACTAACGAAGAAGCCAGAGCAGAACAATTTTCCCTATTATGCCTTAAAACATTTTTATGCAAGGTAAAAGTTCCGAATTCCGTATCCAGGTGTATACAAATATACCTTTGATACTGATGGCATGATCCTGTACACCTGATCCTGTGGTACATGATGCTTATTTTTTTAGCAGTGGGAAGGCGCTGTCGCGCGAAACGTGATGTAAAATATAAATTACGTCAGGTTTCGGGCTGACGCGCGAAACGCGTTGGCGCTACGAACCTTCCCACAAAAAAAAAAAAAAAACTTCATGTACCACATGAACATGCCATCAGGGTCATACCATCAGGATTAAAGGGTTAACTTGGATACGCAATACGTAACTTTACCTTTATTAGCAAGTAGGAAAAAAACTGAAGAAAAAAATTAGTTCCATGAAGCATGCCTACAGTGCTTTTACCTATGTAGTATGATGTTATTTGTCGGAAAGGTTTGTTAAATTATTAAGTAACTTAATTTTAAATAAGCGTGTGTGTGACTGTGTTTGGCGCCCTATACGAGGACCTGCACATGAATTTTCAGCGTGGATGTGAGGACCTGTGGCGATCCGAGGACCTTACACAGGTCCTCGGATTAAAATTCCTCGGATTCGCGTTCTACGATCAACCTGGTGTTGGAAGGATTTTCGCCGGGTCCTCGGATAAAACGTGAAGGGTCAACCATGTAGTTCGCGTGTGTATCCACCACGTTGTGCTACTGTCGCCCGTCTTTACACACGCTGTGTATCGTTTGGCGTTGCTCATCTTATATAAGGACCCTTACACAGCTATACACACACTTTCAAAAACACACACTCAAGTAGTTAGCGCGGAATCTGAGGACGCAGTCACGACACACTTGTGCTTAGCAGCCGACTCTGAGGACGTGATATTTTTTTTACACACTATATCTCAAAAGCAGAATACGAGGACTTCGCTAGATGCAGGTTACATAGTATTTATGAAAAATTTTAATCATTTAAGCGGTGGTATTTTCTCTGCTTTATTAATGAAGCTTTTCATTAGGCTCCATATGTAATTATCCCTATTACTTAATTTAGATATTTTCTCATCTCACAAACTCGTGCGTCTAAAAGCTGCTTCGTTAAAATTATGCTATTCAATTAATTATAGATTAAAAGCTATTATTCGTTATCGGTGCCTCAAGCACCACCTACCCAAGTGTTTATTATAAATGTTCAAATCTTTAATGTACTGCGGAAACAGTCAAGTTTGTGTGTAATTTTTTATTATTTATACTATTATTAATTTATATTTAATAAAAAAATTTACACTATTCTTAATTAAAACTTATTAAAAAAAATTTTTGTGTTAATTTATATTTATTAGTTTGGTTTTTTATACAAAGCATGTTTTTTAGTTTTTTGAACTATTAATTATTTTCTACTATTTAGTTTAGTTTATTTATAAAAGCGTATTTTTTAGTTTTTTAAACTATTATTTTTATTAGAACAAAATTAATAGGTAACTCAATCACCATTCATTACAACAGCAAACAAGGCTCTTTCCTCAAAAAATTGTAAATTTAAATTCCTGCTTATTTTGTTGAATTGAAAATTCTCTTTGGTATTCGGAAATTTGTTAATATTAGAGAAATCGGCTAAAGATAATGGTTGGAAATTAATTTTTACATAAATTCCTACCTTATCGACTATAGATGAAAATTATATATTGACAAAAATCTTATTTTACAAATTAAATAATGGAATAATCTTATTAAATTAGTGTATTGTCATCGGTCCTCGATAAATCTACAAAGTTTGAATGAAATCTGACCGTTTAAAGTGGGTCAAAATCGCACCCAAAGGAGTCGGTTACAAACATACAGGTGAAGCTAATATAAGGCGTGGTTGAGGTTTTCTCTGGGAATAACTGCCTGAATACTAGATTTTCTTACCAATGGCGGCTCCAGGAAGACCTCTCGGGCTGGGCTCACACACAGGAGGATGCAGTTAATAATCATGACATTGCCCTTGGGATATTCACCAAATATATGGTCTCAAATACTGAAATGTAGTATTTTCGTACAAATTTTGATTGAAAGAAGAGTTTAGCACATTTACGAAAGTATTTAAGTTAACATTAATATTCCCTACAAAGAAATAAGAAGTAAAATTTGGGCTCGGAAGAGGCTATCGCCCCCTGCGCCCTTCCTCACGAGCCGCGCTTGTTTATTACTTCCCGACCAGGCGGCCTCAGCGGTAGACACTTTTCCTGCGAACACATGTGTTATCGCGATATCCGATACCCCGACGCGCTGATAAGGCGACCGAGCAGCCGTCAGACTGCCTTCACAGCAGCCGCCCCACTCCCCGGCTCCAGTCGCCGGCTGAAGAATACGCCGCGCAAGGGAGACACTTCGCGGCAGAATAAATGTGCGGAAATATATTTCGTCGTAGAAGAATTCTGAGAGATTTTCAGCGGTGACCTATGTATTTTTTTACACCATTTTAATCAACGATTAATAGGTACTCTATCGTTGTGTGTGTCTACTTTTTTGTATGCATTACACACGATACATAAAACAGCTGCGTAAAACCACACATTCGGAAATAGTTTTACCTATGTTACGAATTTTAAAAAGCATTATAAAAAATTATAGATCGACCCATTCATCCTTTCCCAATACACAAAAAAAAAACATGACAGTTTTATCTGTAATGAGTAGCTGCAAATTCTTCTAAACAAAAGGCCCTACAATCACGCCCTGAAGACTGTCTGTATAGGCCTCTTAATTGTCGGCCATGACGGCCATGATTGACAAAACACAGACGAAACCTTTTCTTTTAAGATGAAGGTGGAATGTTTATCTCGGTGGTGAAATTAAAGATTTGGATTTTGTGAAGATATTGATTATTCAATTAATTTTACAAAATTTACAAAATGTCAGTTTACATTATTTTTGAAGCCACGACTGATCTCGGTTTACAAGACGTCAGATAATTAGTAGATGCTTCGAACTGAGAAACTAGGAAATTAAAACATGAAACTGCACGCGGTACACAGACTCACGGCGAAAAACTTTACGAAGTGGGGTGGGAGGCTTGGGCCTCCCTTACCCAAACGGCCTACGGACACGGGCAGAAAAAAAAATAATAAAAAAAATAATTGATGTGAACCGAAATAAAATAAAATTACTTGTAATTAAAAAAGCGTTATAAGGCCCGGGTGCTGCCTGTGACCGGTAAATTTAGTCACTCGCCAAAACTTTTACATTTGATATCGCTATTTGGGCCGCAGCCCCGCACCCAACCAGCCTCACTGCCGGCACAGTGACCTCGGCCCACGCAGCCCAGCACCGCCACCCACGCCACTCGCTTCCCCTGGAATCGAAGAAGGCAAGCGTCGCATTTCGCTTATCAGGCCATGATAGACGAGAACCCGACAAACTAAATACTCCTCCACACACACAGCTATAGAATTAAAAGAATGGTTGTAGGATTGTACTTCGTCTTGCTCGGAGACATATACAAGCAAAAAGATAACGGGAATGGGGTTGAGTTCAGCGAAAAGGAGGGCTGGTAGGGGGAGCGACTTGAGCGAGGGTCATATAAACATGTCCCGGTGATATCCTTTGCAACCAAGCTGCGAAGAAATGTGTCCTCGTTTAGAATGTTAAAATTGAAGACGTCCTTATATTCAATGTAATGCGCGCAGTGTCCTCGCAAACGCCTTGAACGCACAAGGTTACTAACACACATGTGTAAGGGTCCTCGTTTAGACTGTTACAATTGAAGACGTCCTTATATTCACTATAATGCTCGCAGTGTGTGATATTAAATCCTAGCAAACGCCTTAAACACAAGGTTACTAACACACATGTGTAAGGGTCCTCGTTTAGACTGTTACAATTGAAGACGTCCTTATATTCACTGTAATGCGCGCAGTGTGTGATATTAGATCCTCACGAACTCTTCAAATGCACAAGGCTTACTAACACAAAATACAGCAAAAATAAATACGGTACCAAACAAATTTATTGTTCGCGACACTAAAATGTGTTTGGAAATAATCTGCCTCTAATCATTCATGCAGTATGTATTTCGTGTTTTGATTATTATAACAACGTACATTAAAATAGTCTTAGCCAAAGGCGTAGCCAGGATTTTAGTTGGGGGGGGGGGGGGGGATTAAACATTTGGCTATTCACCCGTCCTCCTTATAAAGCTGTTGGTCCGGGGGTCCTCCCCCGGAAAAATGTTGATTTTTAGGTTAAAAATGGGTCTATTTTAGCAGTTTTAATGATATAACATTGAATATTGTACTGCTATAAATATTATTAATTTTTGAATGCTAAAATAACAAACGCAACTCGAGTAAAAAAATTTCCACACATTTGTGGGGGGGAGGGGGATGAATGGATCCATATAACCTCCCCCTTCCCTACGCCCCTGGTCATAGCTAATGAATTTAAAAATCCATCATACTTTTACATATCTGGCAATTTTCGCAGGAAATATTTCTTTGTCACACATATTTACGTGCTTTGGACGTTTGCCACAACCACCTGTAAGACAAAGCTGCGAGACTGTTTCCCCGCTTAGCAAAGAATTTATTTTCAATCTTGTGCAAGCGATAATACACAAGTGTTTCCCGATTTCCATTATACGACTTTAGATATCATTTATAAAATACAAAGTATCACATTATAGATGTTTTAATTTACCAATCTAGGATTAGGCCTAAACAACTTCTGGAAATATATATATTATATTAATTGAAGAAACAAGCCAAAAGTGTGCAATTTATTTTCTTTCTTTATAGGCAAAAGAACATGAATTTGCATAATTTATTAAAATACTTTTAATTCACACGTGATTACATAGTACTAAAAACAAGGATTATAAAAACTTTATTTTAGCAAAAATATAGCATTTATTCGGTAATGATAAACTGCATTTTTGCTGAAATCGCAAATAAAAAAATTTAAAAAGTGTATTTTATTGACAAGTGAAACGATTTAACCAACTGTGGTACCATTCGAAGCCACACTGCAGTAGGTCCTCGCACTGAAAGGTCCTCTCGTTCACTTGTTAAGACGATTGTCCTCGCAAACACTGTCTCAGGTCAGTTGCTTCTGAGTCCTCTGATTCACCTTAAGGGAGTAAGTTCTCGAATGGGGCCCTAGACACGTATAAGTGTGTGTATATATATAGGTGTGTGTGAGTGTGTATATGTATGTGTGTATATATATACACATCTAAAAATATATAGTACTATTAGAACACCAAGTGATTGTATATTGTTGCAAGAAGATATAAATAATGTAACTAAGTGGTGTCAAACTAACGGAATGAATTTAAATCTTAAGAAGATTAAAATAATATCATATTCTAGGAAAACATATACAGAAAATTTTAACTATGTAATAAACAACAACATGATACAGAGAACTTATTGTATGCGTGATCAAGGTATTCTCCTAGATTCAAAATTTTACTTTCATCACCACGTGGATAATTTAATTGCAAGTGCAAACAAAATAATTGGGCTTATAAAATATTTAATTTATTTAGCTAGCTCTCTTTGATTCTGTAATTAGTCTTTTTTTTACCTTAGTAAGATCGAGATTAGAGTATGGCTCTGTCATCTGGAACTCTATAACTACCACTGACTCAAATAGACTTCAAAATATACAAAATAAAATGTTTAGATACATTTTAACAAACATTTAATAGATGATAATTCAGAGAATTTTAACTATGACTTAACCCTTGAAATCCTGAACACGCATACACTACAGTTTAGAAGGAAAGTTACTGATACTGTTTTTGTAATCAATTGTTTTATAAATGTTTACCGCAGCACTGAAATATTAAACAAAATTGGTCTTCGAGTTCTTTCATTAAATCATAGAACAATGCGACCCTTTCGAACGTATCACATAAAAAATGAACTATCAAAACGGTGTACTGATAATTGCAATGATATTTTGAAAGATTTAGACTCTTTCCAAAGGGCAAAAATCTCAATGAAAGACATTTTGAATTCTTAATTTTCTTGCAGTTAAGATAACTTCTGATGTAAATAATGTTTTATTGTTATTTCATTGATAAGAATTAGTTTAAAATTGACAAATTTAGCTATTATAATCTTATATGTGTCTTTTGTCATGTGTTTATGTTTGTGTTGTCCCATTTTTATTGTTGTGTTTATCATTGTGTTTTGTGTATGTTATTGTTATTTCTTTATGTAATATTTGTTAAGTGCCCACCTGTTAAATGCTTTGACTGTTGGTAGGCACTCAAATAATAATAAATAAAAAAATACATATACATATATAAAACCTAACGTTTCAGTAGTAGGTTAAACTTGTTTAGTTAAAATAATGCTATATTAAATAATTGTACTACATATTTTGTAAAACATTATGTATAATAATAATATTTTTAATATTCTAAAATCATTAGTCCTATAGACTGGTAAATGGCAAATGCAATAGGTCAAAAGTTTTTGCCTAAATATTGAAGGGTTTATTCGTTATCTTAAATTTTCATATTAAGTAGGTATTTGTTGTGCACCCATTTAAAGCTATATACCTAAATTAAAAGTGTGATTTGAAAAGTTATCCCCGCATTAGAATTTTTTGCACAAAATGCTCTGTAACTTATTTATCGGGCAAAGTTTTGCACACCAGGACATTATTAGACTAAAAACCTCGTACCTAGCTTTCGGTTTGCATTCTTAAAATTATTTTAATTAAAGCCCCTTTAATACATTTACCAACAATATAATTGCTTTGCAAAGCTTTATTGCCAGAACCAAAATAAAATGACTAATAGGCATATAGGCATAATTATTATACAAGGCTTATTTATAAAGAAGCCAAATGCTTCTCGTCGCAATATCAATTACAAAAAAACAAAATAAACTAGCAAACAATGTAGTTACAGACCTTCAGCACATAGTGACCACTATACTACGTACCCAAATTATTTAAAAAAAAAAACAAAAAAAACAGGAAATTGATACATACCTTATGCTGCCCCACTTCACAATAACTCGTGCTACAAAAAATATTCACAACACGTACACGTGACCGGCGTACACGAGACGCATGGTTACTCTTGGGCTTCAACAATGGAATGAAGAATATTCCTCTTCCACAGCGACAATTGCGGCAGCGTTTAGCGTAGCGCTCCAAACGGTACCACCATTGAATATATATAATGTATAGAAGTCGCGAGCCCAGGTTAAATTTTCTGTCCGGTTTCTCAGAAGAATTGTTGTAGTTCCAAGCTCCGCCGCTGCGATCGCTTTCATCGCTGGGTATCGGCCGTATACGCCCCTGGCGGTATTTGGCAGAACTAGGTTAACCAGCCCAGTCGTGACATCATCCTTCACCCCCCCCCCCCCCTCGAAAATCCCAGACCAACGATTCAAATTACCCGGCAGGTCTTATCAGCATCGTTAGGCGACCTTGAAGAGGAGCTTCCCTTACCGTCGTTTGAGAATGATGAAATCCCAAAAGAAGCTAGCCACGGAAATCACTGAATGATGGGATTCTGTACCCGAGTGAAGTGAAAATTAGCTATTAAAACTTTGTATTGGGCCAATCGTCAGTGTTACGTTCAAAATATGGTTTTATTTTAAAAGTAAACTACTTATTTAAACTATATTTCGCGTTTGTACAAATTTACTTTTAGATATTGGCAAGGAAAATCAACATACCTTAAACAACCTTCTCTTATTCAACGTTATCTATTAAGTAGTAAAAGGGGTAGATATTATTTTTAAAAATAAAAATAAAAATGTAACCCACTAAATCAGTATTGGCAAGATATATATATAAATTCAATATTAAAATACGCACATTAAAATTTTTTGTAATTAACTTTTTTCGGTAATAAAAATTCAGGATGATTTTGGTTTAATTGGTTTACGTATATTGCTATATTTTCTAAATCACATAGAAAAGGGAAAACAGTGCATCAGTGAAAATTCAAAAATTTAGTTTAAGTAATACTAGCCATACCAAAAGATCAATATGCGAGATAAGAAATTTGGTAACTGCTCTACATTTCAAATAAAAATGCATTGGTTTCATGAATACTGAAATGTATGCGTAATAAGGCATATTATGTTATTATACTAAGCATGACTATAACTAAAAAAATTACAGTAATTTAAAACGATGGCAGTCTTAACATACAATAAGTGCGCGAGCCTTAGTTTATTTTTTAATTGGCTTCTTCGTCAGATGGAAAAGAGTTAAGTTTTCATCAAGGAAAAATATATTCTCAAAGTCACTAAACCGGGAGATAGAAAATAAGGTAGGTACTTAATTTTAAATAAAAGTTAAAATAGACTTACGCTAAACCAATTAAAAATAAGTCGTAAAAATATTTTTATTTATTAAATATGTTCTATACTTGACAGTTCTTTGTGTATAATTCTTCAAAAATCTTTTAAATTTAATACATATTTTCTTAAAATGGTAGAATATCAGCAATACCCGGAAATTACGTGAGCAAAGCCACGGGTTATTAGATACACTTTTATTATAAAATAAAAACAATTATGCATTTGTAGTTCACGAATGTGATATTTTGTTTATTGCTTCACAACATTCATTTGCCAGTCTCAAATTTCATCGTACCACTTGTCAGAAATGTCACCAAAAATGAGAGATAGTTTTTTTTTGACGAATTTCAATTACGAGGAAACCTTTCGCAAGACTTTTTTCTTCGCAGTAGTCACTGGGACACCATTAATTTAAATCCACTAAGATAATAAAATTGTATGTATAATGATTTGTTTTTGTATATTTATATAACTTCCCAACCAATTTTTAATGATTTTCATGTGAATAAAAACATGTAAAGCAATTTAATTAACTGTGTCATAATACTTCTGATTAGATGGAAATACAAACTTTTCATCAGTAATATACGATGATAAAAATATTTATTATTGCAAAATAATATTCACTGTTCAAATGCAAATTTAAATAGATTATTCATACATGTTTCCTGCTAATTAATGGTTTAAAATAATTTTTTAGTATAAAATCATTTTTCTCTTGTGTTAAAATGGGTTGCTAAAATGAGGAATTATAAATTATGTCACTTACTAAGTCCGTGCACAGATATACAAAACAGCAATGTAAATAATCTTTTTTGGTAGTTTCTAATTTTGTGCCCTGGATAACATGAATTTGGTTTAATTCATACCAAAGTGAATTTTTTGAACAACTTAAATTGATGTCATAAATAAATATTTATTTTATATTAAAAATCCACAAACAGTTTTTAAAATATAATATTTATCACGCCAGATGGAATAATAAACAAAAAATAGCTCTTATATGTGGTCTCTGTTTAAAGAATTGTATTATATTTCATGGAAATAATATTTACCTTTCGGTTATTAAAAGAAAATATATTTGTATTCAAAATACTTGCGCATCGTTTTTACGAGCATAAGTATCTAACCTCAAAGCAAGGAATATAAAGAGTGGGAACTCAATGCTATAACAAACACTCTTATTTTCTTTGGAGATCCGGGAAATGTGCGTTATTTATAAGCAACTTAACATAGTAAATCGTTAACTTTTCAGATCTATGTTGGCAAAATTGATTTTTTTTGTGGTCATTCGCTACTGGGAATATTCACCATATAACGTTTAAGATTATTTATTTTGAATTACGAAACAACCAAAACATTATGTAAAAATGCTTCATCTTATGTTAAAAAAATTATAAACTGCATAGCAACAAAGTATGACATCATACCATTAGTTTCAGTTACTAATAACAACACGTGCACGCGTTTGAACAGTCATCGCAGCCATAGTTGTTTCATAGCTACCAAAATCATTCAACGTTGTCAAGAATTATTCCAAATTATGTTTTGCCATTTTACTCAATGCGCCACTCCGTTAACACAACATTTTATAAATTCTGAACTACGAATGTCAGTGGGAATGTACACTATACTGTACATTCCATTCTGATACGCTTTAAGAAATTTCTGTAGTTTTCTTATTATTAAAACTTAACTTTAAAAGATTTGTGCAATGGGAGTGCATGACTTGATGTAAGTTTTTGGACATACGCCATTGCTAAGAACATTTCTGTTGAAGAAAAAATATAAAATAAAATAAATAAATAAAAATAAAAATAAAAATACTCAAAAAAATATACAAAAAACACACAAAATTAAGCAAACAATTGCTGTTGTCAACAAGGATATGAACACCACAAAATATTCCGAAACAGGAATATGGTCAGCAAACAAAGAAAAAACAAAGAAAAATGTACTAAGAGAACGAAAAAATCCCCACAAATGATGACAACACAAAAATATTGAAACCCAAAATAATTCAGCACAACAGTTGAAGCGAGACAAAAAACATGACAAAACGAAAAAACAAACAAATACAATAGTTTTACCTGTTTAGGTAAAACTATTGTATTTGTTTGTTTTTTCGTTTTGTCATGTTTTTTGTCTCGCTTCAACTGTTGTGCTGAATTATTTTGGGTTTCAATATTTTTGTGTTGTCATCATTTGTGGGGATTTTTTCGTTCTCTTAGTACATTTTTCTTTGTTTTTTCTTTGTTTGCTGACCATATTCCTGTTTCGGAATATTTTGTGGTGTTCATATCCTTGTTGACAACAGCAATTGTTTGCTTAATTTTGTGTGTTTTTTGTATATTTTTTTGAGTATTTTTATTTTTATTTTTATTTATTTATTTTATTTATTATTTTTTCTTCAACAGAAAAAGTTCTTAGCAATGGCGTATGTCCAAAAACTTACATCAAGTCATTAAAACTTAATTTTTGATGTTGGCATCTTTTAACCGCACTTTTTTTTTTTCGGTGGCCGTACTCCTCCAATTCAGTTGCGCCCGCCCGTATCTAAGCGCTCGGATTTCAACAAAAGGCACCCCCTCTCGATAGAGTGAAACAGAGAATTACGCGCACGACCTTGAAAAAAGCGACGCTACAGCGCTCTGGCGTGGAAGCTGGTAACTACGAGTACCCTCTTGTGGAAAGAAGAGCTGTCTAGCGGCGGAGCTAACAACTACCTCAGTTTTGGATCCGAAAATTGGAATAATAAATCCTATCCCCTCGCGACTTCTATAAGTTATATATATTCAATGGTACCACTCGGAACTACCGCAGAGAGCTCGGTGTAATAAGAGCAGTAGATAACACAGTTTCGGTGCTACATGCAAGGACTGGGATCTCTGATTACACAGCCACACACACGGCTATCTTTCAGCGACGTCTTGCTCAAGCATGACCATGGGAATGATGTGTTCAAGGCGCTCCCTCACTTCGCTCTCTCTGTTTTGTCCATACCTCGTGCCAATGCTGATGCAGAGAGAATTTTTTTCCCCAAGTTAATGACATGAAAACTGCAAAGCGCAATCGCATGATTACTTCCACGATCAATGGAACACTTCAAGCTTCAAGCAAGACAAACAGTGAAGATGTCTGGATGCTGTACAGGCTTCACTCCAACCAAAAGCATAGTTGGCCGCATGACAAAGACAACTTTGTATCCCAGCACCAGTACTTTGACTTCTGCGAATGTGCTAAATTCTGCTGATGACAGCAGTATAGAGGATGAAGCTCTTCCTTAGCTGTATTTGGCTATTAATATGTGTGTGTGTGTGTGTGTGTGTGTGTGTGTGTGTGTGTAAAGAAAAACAGATTGGATTATAAAGAAAATGGATATTAATTTATAATAATACATATTATAATAATTTATGTGCAATATTAAGTTTTAGCAAATTTTTACAGCTTTATTATTTTGCGTCGTAAAAGCTATGTTTTTCTACCTTAGTAAATAACTTTAAAAAAATTGGTTAAATGTAGCATAATTTTTCTCAGAATAGCATTTTTTTTTCTGAGTTGTAGCATAAATATGTTTCAAAAGGTTGGCAACATTGAGCTAAATATATACATACAAAGGTACCTAAATTGATGTTAAATAATTTAAGTACCTGTATGTATGCATAAATGTATATTTGTGTGTATGGACTATATGTACCTATTGTTCATACATAAGTAGGTATACAAGTAATATATAACAACATCCGAATATAAATATATTACACAAGCTCTAATTGTAAAATGGGTGTTAGATCTTTTGCGAGACAAGTTTTAATTTTAATGACATAAAACAATTTCTATGAACATTGGCTTTATTATGGCCGAAGTAATGTATTTAATTACTGTTAATTGTGAGAATGTATTGAATTTCTATTGAAAACATATTATTTTATTGGAAAAAGGGAAAAAAGGAAATGTACTTATATCTCGAATAAAATAATACATTTTTAACAGAAATCAAACGAATTAAAAATATTTTTTAACAGAATTCAATTATATTCAAACAATTAAAAATGTATTAAAATGTTTGTTAATAGAAGTCAAATATACTCAAACAGTTAAAAACGTATTATTTTATTGGAAAATGGAAAAAAAAAGGTAATATTGCTCTTATGAAATTTTACGTTTTTAACAGAAACTAAATACATTCAAACAGTTAGCAGAAATTAACAACTTACACAGTAAAAACGCGTATTATTTGATAGGAATAGGATACACTATATTTCTCTTGATAATAAATAAAAAGCAGAGCAAAACATTACTTGCTAGAACTTTTGTAAATGTTTATTTTTATTCGAACTCTCTCCTGATTATGTAATATAATTGTTTTAACGTATTTAATGTCTGTATTAAAAGGTTCATTATGCGAGAAACAAAAAAAAAATAATGACCTACTCAGCCGACTGGGAATCAAACAGCGGACCGCGTGACTAACATCCCACGACCTTAACCATTACGCCACGCGACAAACATATATGTTCATCTTAAAAAATATCGACTAAAGAACATTCCTTTGGATTAAAAGTTTAATTGGCAATTTCGGTAAAATTACAAATTATTGCTATGTATTCAAACTCTAGAAAGTTTCCAAATAAATTAGGAAACGCTAAAATTTACCCGACGTTTAAAAAGGAACCGTTTTTTAAAAAATATATTTTTTTTATTAAAAACTTCCATTTAAGGCAATGTGGAAGTGCAAGTGCAACTAGAGCCATTAATTCGCAGGCCGCCGCGAGCCTCACTAAGCCGACAAGGTACGCCAAGGCAAAGGGATAGGATGTTGCCAGACCTATCTATATGACCATGGTAGAAACTGATCCTTCAAACACTAACAGCTATTTGACTAAACTAAGCAATGCGATTCGTTTCTGAGAAACTGAAGGTATGTTCGTCCAGTCTGGCCCAGAGGAGGAGCTAAAATGATCATAAATAATTCCATCCCAACTATTTTTGCATGTTGGCAAATAATCCTTTGATAGCTTGTCAGCATTACCTCTAATGTTAAGTGGATAAATTTTGCAACAACAAACTGCTTTACTTTCTTCAGAACTGTAAAATGTCACACTGACAAACAAAATTTTTATTGTTTACATAATAAAATTTGAAACATTTTTGAACTGACAATCACCAATTAAGTTTAAATTAAATTTTATGAGAAACCAACCACTGAGCGATATTCAGGTACAGACGCCTTATGTTCAGGTAAATTGTGGTACGATCGTGTCTTAATTATGGTAGTATATGGGCATACATAAAAATTCAAAATCCTGACATGTTATTGGTCTACTCTAAATTACTATAAATTAAATTACTAACAGATATTATGAAACATTTTGTCTTGCTAAACACGATGTTCGGATAATACAATCAAACAAAAGGTGTCATAGCATAAAAAATTTCCGTTGTAAAATCCCCCATTTAAACACCAATGGAAATGCCTCAAAGTTTATCATAGTTTACTAATGGCGTCATCCATTTGCTACACTGGTGTACACTCGTCCAGTGCAGAGTATTGTAAATACCATAACTCGCTTACAGGAAGTTTTCATGTTCCATTTACAATTTCGCTCTGTAACTGTCTTTATTAACAAGGCATTTTAAAATTTTTGTGGAGGTAAATAAATAAATACAATTAGATAAAAGTTGTTCGTTGCTGCCAACTGTGTCGTACAAGGAAACAAGGACTAGGAACTATTCCAATAATGTTCTGTGGCCACTATTAATAATATGAAATACTCTTTGAGCCAGACCAGCGTGGTTACCTGCAAATGGTGCTAGTCTGCAGATATTGTTTTGGTAAGCACGCGCTACGTACCGTCAATACGTAGGTACGTCGGTTAACCTTCCGTTCGCGCTGTTTTCCTTCTTCGTACATCTCAACAGTAGATCGACCAACTCCAAAATTAATGAAAATATTGAAATATATTTAACAACTTACATCTGTGAGTTATTCAGTGACACACGATCATATATATTATGTCCGGTGTTAGTCCTTACTCGATTTGCTGGGCATTTATAGTGATCACCATAGGTGTATCATTTCTGCGCATACTCATCAGCTTCGTGATGTGTGAATGATAATAAGAGCAATGCTTCAAGTCAACGGCAGCAGCGTATTGTCAAGCCGGTGAGGGTTTATGCAACGCAGCCGTACTTGCTATCTACCGCGACCATAGGTTTATTTTGTTAACGAATGGAAAGCTAGTTTCCACACAATCAATTCTTTAAAGCGTGTTTGCTTTATGTAGGGAAACCTTGCACTTGGTGAGTGGTGGCCACGTCATTGCAGGTATTGACAATGTATTCCTGCGATTAAAGGAGCGAATGTCTGTCGCGACGACTACTAGGATCCTGGGCGACAAGCAAGCGTTGTTTACTCAGGAGTAAGTACGACATAGCAAACTGGTTGCTAGAATCATTCGCCTGTGGCTTCGCAATGTGTGAAATGAGAGAAGTCAACGACGTCCTCGCAACCGGCGTAAGACACTATGGAGATGTTTATTAGAAGTGTGTAAACTCGGAGGAAATGTCTTCGTTTGGAGCGTAGAGAAACATGCATTACACACCGCGTGTAAGGGTGTGTAAGTTGCAACGACACTAGCGCAACGTGGTGGTAACACACGCCACCAACTACACATTTGATTGTCTACGGTCCATCCGGGGATATAAAAAAAATTAAAAAAAATTATATTTTTACACACTTGGTTGGCAGTACAGCATGAATCCGAGGTCCTCGGATTACCAAAAGTCCTAGGATCCACGCTGAAAGATCATGCACAAGTCCTCGGATGATTCCCTATGTCCACCTACATACATCTAAATACACAAAGAAAATAGCTGAACATAATGACGTAAGATTAGAAAAGAAAAAAAGACAATCCGTCCACGTGCAGCGATTCACCCCCCCCCCCCCTCCTCACTCTTAACAACACCTAACAGCGGTTGCTCACTGCACGCTCTGTGTCGGAAGTGGGGGGGTGGCCAGGCGCGCCAACCTGGCTCTTCTTCGCCTCGCCCTGCGTGAACAAGGCGAGGGTGAGTCGACGGCTGAGAGCGCAGCAAGTGCAAAACATGCCGTGGAAATACAAGTGCCTCTTGGAATTCAATGCGGTGACCCTATAATTTTTTTTCGGTGTAAAGTTTCCAGCAAGGTCCAGCGCATGACCCTTGGGAAGTGCCATAAGTATCCCGTGAATGGTTTGTAATAAAACGCAGCCTGAAAACCGCGTTTTTGGCTACGTTGAGGGGTTCTAAAATATTGTTTTTGAAATGAGGTTCATTTTAAAAAGTTCTTAACATCATTCCCTGAAGTACGTGTTGTTTTCATACGGAAACAGATTTGGAAACTTTTACGTAGTTTTCTGTAAAAGCTTGGATTTCAAACACACTGCATCGCTGTTCTAATGCTTGGTAGACGAACGCCTTTAGTAAAATAGAAATGTGAAATAAACGGCAAATTCAACAGATTTACAACTCGATTCCAGGTATATGGATCAAAGTCTAACATTTTTCTCAATTTTTTTAAGTCAGAATAACCTGATAACTAAGAGGTTATTAAAAGTACGTAGCATTTATTTCTAGCAGGAAATATGCATTACACAATTCCGCGAGGGCGTATATGTAACTTCCATACTATGTACACAGTAATTAAAAGTAAAAATTATCGAGCTGCGCGGCCACAGAACATAGCGGGCCGGTGAGACTCACGAGCCGTAAGGCAGACAGAAAGGCGCGACGGAGACGAGACGGCTCAGCCCTTACAGGGTTGCCATTCGTACAACCAGCACTCTTGGCTCTCCTCCACCTTTCTCGATTTCGGGCCGGTTGTACAAACTTGGTGTATAATGTTTGCTACCATGATGTTATCATATTCTCTTATTACGCACTAAGCTGTATTGTATCGCCAGAATGTATTCTCTTGCCAGTTAATTGTTTAACCGAAAACTTTAATGGTGTTGGCAAGTGTGTAGTTTATTTTAGTAATATTTACAAAACTCATGCTGGCCAAGATGAAAAACGAAGTAAATTAAAAATAAACACGTGATTTCATAGCAAATTCAGAAAACAATTGAAACTGATGTTAGTAATAGTTACTATCCTATAACATGTTCATTCTATTAATTATTTATTTATTCTTCTGAAGCGAATATAACTTGAACGCCACCCAAGTTATGATTCAAATTTACAAGCACCGTTCAAATAGAGACGATTGTTTCAAGTTTGGCAATGTACGAATTGAATTGAGGTCTGTAATGAAATAAATAAAAAATATTTAAAATAAATGAAAAATTATCTACCGTTATGTACATCCAAAAAGTCCGAATACTACAACTATCAGTCATAACTAAATATAATGTCTCCACAAAAATCTTTATTATAGTTAGATATTCACAGAAAATAAAATAAATAACTACTATTTACATGAGTTCTACAGTCAGAATCATACAAGTCTGTCTTCTAAGGAACGAGGTTCATAAAGTGTATCTCTAAACTCACAGATGGTAGACCCTCGCACGTACAAGTAGCACCGCGATAAGGCCTCTTCGCTGTCATCGAAATACCCATCACCGACTACTCGACACACAACATCCGCGGGTGTCCTTGACCGCGACTACCGTCTGGCACGAATCCCACATGCGAAAATCAGGGGTAATGCCCCGCCGGGAATCGAACCTTAATCGCCTTGGTCGGTGGCGAGAGGTCTGACCCCTCGACCGCCGCGGCACCATCATTTCCATATAACTGAAACACACGCGAGCATATGCCCGATGCGCTGGGGTGAGCCGGAAATAAACTCTGCCATATAGCCTAATAGCTCGTAAGAGTCACGGGTCTAGCTGCATAGCAGTACTACACAAAAATAATTAGTTTTGGAACAGTGTGTGTGCAGTAGTTTGACAAGCTGTGGTGACAAAAAAAGCCCCACGACATTATCTTTGCAGCGCGTCTTGCATTGTTCCTATTTTGGTTATTTCGACAAAGCTATTAGCTTGACACCGTATCACACTCTTCCGATGTACGCGTTGTAATACAATGACTGTTATGGTTACATAATTACATACATTTGTGTAAAAATACTTATTGTTAGGAAATTTTTACCCATACTTTATATATTTCATTTTTCCACCCTTTTTATGGTTAAATACCAGTACTTATTGTGTTATTTTACACTATATGTACTAATTTTTAAGTGTAACAGAATAATAGGTAGTTTTACGCTGATGTACGTGTTTTAACACAATGACTGTTGTAGTTGTAAAATTACATAAATTTGTGTAATATTACTTATTGTTAGGGTATTTTTACCCGTACTTTCGATTTTGTATTTTTACATCCACTATATGGTTAAATACCAGTACTTCTTGTGTTATTTTACACTACGAATGTACCACTTTTTAAGTGTAACAGAATTATGGGTAGTTTTAAACTGATGTACGTGTTTTAACAAATACTGTTGTGGTTGTAAAATTACATAAATTTGCGTAATATTACTTATTGTTAGGTTATTTTTACTAGTACTTTCGATTTTGTATTTTTACACCATTTTATGGCTAAATACCACAATTCTTGTGTTATTTTACACTACGAATGTACCACTTTTTAAGTGTAACAGAATAATGGGTAGTTTTACGCTGATGTACGTGTTTTAACACAATGACTGTTGTAGTTGTAAAATTACATAAATTTGTGTAATATTACTTATTGTTAGGGTATTTTTACCCGTACTTTCGATTTTGTATTTTTACATCCACTATATGGTTAAATACCAGTACTTCTTGTGTTATTTTACACTACGAATGTACAACTTTTTAAGTGTAACAGAATAATGGGTAGTTTTACACTGATGTACGTGTTTTAACACAATGACTGTTGTGGTTGTAAAATTACATAAATTTGTGTAATATTACTTATTGTTAGGGTATTTTTACCCGTACTAATATTTTGTATTTTTACACCCTTTTTATGGTTATTTAGTAGTACTTCTGGTGTTATTTTACACTACGAATATACCACTTTTTAAGTGTAACAGAATAATGGGTAGTTTTACACTGATGTACGTGTTTTAATACAGTGACTGTTGTAGTTGTAAAATTACATACATTCATGTAATAATACTTATTGTTATAGTTTTTTACCCGTACTTTCTATATTGTATTTTTACACACATTTTATGGCTATTTAGTAGTACTTCTTGTGTTATTTTACACAAAGAATGTACTACAATTTAGTGAAAAATATAATGGGTAGTTTTACACTGATGTACGTGTTATAATATAATGACAAATGTGACTGTAAAATCACATAAATTCGTGTAATAATACTAATTCCTGGTGGATTTTACATGTACATATAAATATGTATTTTCACACATTTTTCAAGTAAATTTTCCAGTATATTTGTGTTTTTTTATCTTGTTAATGTACTATAATATGTATAAATAGGTACATTTCTGTAAAATTACACGCACAATGTACATGTATTTACAAGTTACTCACAGGAAATGTAAAATTACCTGACTTTTGTACGTGTATTTTTACTGGTTTTTTTTACAGTGTATAATATACGTTCTATGGAACTAGCCAGGATATTTTGGAAGACAGGGACCGTAGGAAGTTGTAAGTCGGTTTCTAGGAGTCAAGGTTGTAATACCCACCCCCCCCCCCCCCCCCAAGTAAATTCCCCCGGTTATGAAAAACGCACTTTCAGGCTATCTGAATAAACTGAAGTGCTTATTTTTAAACCTTAAATTCTTGAATGAAAAGCTTCACTTGTAAAAGTTAGATCCTTCATGTACCACTGCTTTTGATTAAAGATGGAGACTAATAAAGTTCGCGGATTCGTCTGGCCTTAGGATATTATTCGAAATCATAGGTGTGCTCGACACATGTTTGCTTTTCCATTGGTTAATTTCTTAGCTAGAAGTGTTTTTTTTTTTCATTTTTAGTTGGCAGAACTTGATTCGCTTATCTCTCTCCTAGCTGAACATCGTTGGCTCACGATCGTTTAGGGGCGTGTCCAAATAACTGCGGTCAATTCATGAACACAGTGCAAGAGTGTGAAGGTTTGCATTTTAACTTGCGACTAAATGAATGCGTGAAATTTCTGTATCTCTACTCATGGGTAGGGACAGGAAAAATTCGTGGGTTCAATGACCTCTAGGATGAACTCTATAGTTCTACGTACCTTCGTTTAAAAATGTCACCCTCTCATTGGCTGCTGTCTTGTGAAGGTGTCCCAATGTAGCGGCCTGTGATTCGATACAGCTTCGGTTGAGTGTTTCTTACTGGCCCAGAGTCATCCAGGATAGTTTGTGAGCGAAAAGCAGAGGCAGCACTGAGGTATAATTATATGAATTTTAAATTGTCGTGAAATTAATCCGCTATTTTTCCGGTCTCTACTCATAAGTTATTATTAGGGACCGGAAAAATTCGCGAAATCAATTACCTACAGGATAGACTCCAATTCCTCTATGCACTCGGAAAAATACATCTGCTCATTGGCTACTGACTCGTGATAACTATTAACTAGAATATTTTGATTCGATACTTCTTTCGTGTAGGATTATTCATTAGCTCTGATTCCTTCAGACAACCTGTGGCCTAATCATTGAAGCAGCAAAAAGTTAAACACATTGGATTCTAGCATATCGCGAAATGAAACCGCGAATTTTTCCGGTGTCTAGTTATTATTAGGGCCAGGCATTTTTCGCTAAATAATCTGAACGCCTATTAGACTGCAACAAAGCGGTTTCTTCCTTGTGATTGGCGGTCGTCAGCGAGAGAAGTCGTTGCCTTATTTTACCGAGCCACTCAGGACACGTTTGCTTCCGTACTGTATTACTGTGGTTGGTGTTGTAACACTCGACACATACCTTAAAGAAACTCACCCAATCACGAAACACAGTCGATGCCACAGAGTTTTGACTTTCAGCTAGTCTCGGAATCTTTTCGCGAAATATGCATGCCCCTAGTTATTAGTAAAGACCTGAAAAATTCGCGGTTTCATTTCGCGATATGCTAGAATCCAAATGTGTTTAACTTTTTGCTGCTTCAGTGATTGGACCACAGGTTGTCGGATGTAATCAGAGCCAATGAATAATCCTCAACGAAAGAAGTATCGAATCCAAAGGATTATAGTTAATAGTTATCACGAGTCAGTAGCCAATGAGCAGATGTAATTTTTCCGAGTGCATAGAGGATCTTGGAGTCGATCCTGTAGGTAATTGAATTCCCGAATTTTTCCAGTCCCTACCAATGAACAGTTGGCATTTGCCCGAGTGTGTAGAGGATATTGGAGTCTATATTGAAGGTCATCTTACCCGCGAATTTTTCCGGTCTCTAGTTATTAGATATGGGACTCTCTGGTCTGCGAAGCCTTCGGAAGGCGTGGTCGTCTAACTGTAGCCACGCCAACTCGCCTCGTGCAACGAGAGAACGAGGTGCTGGGTAGGCGAACTGCCTTCCGAAAGTAGGCGTGATGTCTAAGAGGGGTAGAGGGCAACTTCCCATATAAGTTGCACGTTGGCGCGAGGAAGTGAAGTGGCAAACGAATGAGCAATAGTGGATAAATTCGTGGGTTCAATGAAAGTAGTATAGTTTGGTTCCTCCTGGGACAAAGGATTCAGGGTGAGGAGCTGAGTGTACAGGGTTTTTTTGTCTGGCGGCTTCTACTGCCTTGGAACCTTCGTCTCAGATGTCATCACGGCGGCCATTTTGGATGACCTTGACCTTGAGATTTTACCTTGACCTTTGACCTTCAAAATTAGCCAAAATTTAGCCAAAATCAGCAAAAGTCGCCAAAATTTCCATTTGTTTGGAAAAAAATATCGCCAAAAATTCTCAAAAAATTCTACAATTCAAAAGTTAGGATTTCTAAAAACCACAAAATACTTTTTGCCTTAGAAAGAACACATTGTCCTAAAAATGGCTTAACCATCCATGTCTAAAGCCTCTGATAAGCCATTTCTATGAATAAGGATACCATGACCGCCATCTTGGATTATGACGTCACCGTTGCAATTTTCGTTACGGCCGCCATATTGAAAATCCATAATTTTTATGTTAGGAAATCGGGACAATTTTAAAAATTATAAAATAATTAAATAATCGAATTTAATAACAAAATTTTAGTGAAAATTTATTTAAAAAAATTAAATGTACACTTACGCCATGGAGCTCGGAGAGCTCTGTTCGAACCCGACGAGGTCAAAAATAAGAAACATTACGTCAGGTCCTTCCTCCGTGCAAGCCACCGATAGACTGAATTCCCACCACTTATGTCAAGATATATATCATCTTGTATGACGTCATGTCCGCCATCTTGAATATCCGTAATTCTTATGTTACAAAACCAGGAAAAATTTTAAAAATTATAAAAAAGTATATTGTTTAAAATTAATACAATATTACTTAAAAATCTACAATGCACATATCGTTACGGTCACCATTATATAAATATTGCATGTTTCGTTGCGCCCACCATCGTGGTTGAGTACGATGCCATCTATACACTTTTCGTTACGGCGGCCAAATTGGATTCTAAATCGTAGAATGTTTCTTTACGACCGCCATCTTGAAAATAAGAAATTTTAACGCTAGAAATTAAAAATTAAAACAAAAAAAAATTTTAATTACCTACTTCAAATGTTTAGTTACGTAATCGATTTCGGTCCTCGGTTCGATTCCCGACGAGAGTAAACCAGAAATATATTAATATATTTAAAAAATTCTCAATAAAAAGTAATAAAAACGTCTTACGACACACACGACATTTTGAATTATGTCACCACTGTATCAATTATCGATACGGACGCTATCTTGAAAAACTTTATTTATTATCCGAAAAAAGGAAAAAATTTCAAAATTCATCAAAAAATAACTTATTAGAATACTGATTGATTATATCGATTCTCGTCCTTGGTTCGAAACCGGTAAGAGCAAAAAATAAAAATAAAAACTCTCACCACAAATACTAAGGTATATATGGTCAAATGTTATGACGTCATGTCCGCCACCTTGTAATCGTCCGCTGGAGGCCGCCATCTTGTTTTCGTCTGCTATAGTGTGCTGACGACATGTTAGTATAATTTTCTGTTCACCATACCTTTGATCTCGACTGTTGGCATTGAACTTTGACCTTGACCTTTAACATGTCATACTAGATGACGATTTATATATCTTGACATAAGTGGTGGGAGGTCAGTCTGTCGGTGGCTTGTATGGAGGAAGGACCTGACGTAATGTTTTTTTTTTTGACCTCGTCGGGTTCGAACAGAGGTCTCCGAGCTCCATGTCATAAGTGTACATTTAATTTTTTTTAAATATTTTTTTATTAAAATTTTATTAATAAATTCGATTATTCAATTTTTTTATAAATTTTAAAATTACCCAATTTCCTAACTTAAAAATTGTTGATTTTCAATATGGTGGCCGTAACGTAAATTGCAACGGTGACGTCATAATCCAAGATGGCGGTCATGGTATCCTTATTCATAGAAATGGCTTATCGGAGGCTTTAGACATGGATGCATAAGCCGTTTTTAGGACAATGTGTTATTTCTAAGGCAAAAAGTATTTTGTGGTTTTTCGAAATCCTAACTTTTGAATTGTGAAATTTTTTGAGAATTTTTGGCGAGATTTTTTTCCAAAAAAATTGAAATTTTGGCGATTTTTGCTGATTTTGGCTAAATTTTGGCTAATTTTGAAGGAATTTTCAAGGTAAAATTTCAAGGTCAAGGTCATTCAAGATGGCCGCCGTGACGACATCTGAGATGAAGGTTCCAAGGCAGTAGAAGCCGCCACACAAAAAAAAAACCTGTACACTCAGCTCCTCACTCTGAACCCTTTGTCCCAGGAAGAATCAAACTATACTACTAATGACTAGAGACCCGGAAATTTCGCGGATTCATTTAATCGCAAGCTAGAATGCAAACCTTCACACTCTCGCACAGTGTTCATGATTGGCACGCAGTTGTTTGGACACGCCCATCTACGACCGTGAGCCAAAGATGCCCAGCTAGGAGAGAAGTAAGCGAATCAGGTAGTGCCAAATAACAAGGATAAAAAATGTTCTCGCTAAGAAATCAACCAATGGAATAGTAAACATGCGTCGAGCAAACCTATAACTTTGAATTCTATCCTGAAGCCAGAAGAATCCGCGAATTTTCCGTGTCTCTATTAATGACTTCTAGGATAGACTCCGTAATCCTCTATGTAATCAGGAAAATTATACATATAGACCGGAAAAATTCACGGTTACATTTCGCGATATTTTAGAATCCAAATGTGTTTAACTTTTTGCTGCTTCAGTGATTGACCCACAGGTTGTCTGAAGGACTCTGAGCAAATGAATAATTCTCGACGAAAGAAGTATCAAATCAAAAGCGTTCTAGTTAATAGTTGTCACGAGTCAGTGGCCAATGAGCAGATGTAATTTGTTTGAGTTCATAGAGTATCTTGGAGTCTATCCTGTATCTCATTGAATTCGCTAATTTTTCCGGTCCCTAATTACACCTGTTCTTTGGCTACTGACTCGTGACACCTGTTAACTAGAATGCTTGCAATTCTATTATTTCTTTCGTTGGGGATATTCACTGACTCAGAGTCATTCTAATTAAATTATATTTTATTTCAGAAGCATATAAAAAGCTCTAAGTACACTTTTGGGTGTGTAACGTCCGTCGCAAAATAAAACCACGAAATTTTTCCGGTCCCTAGTCATTTAGCGTACATATTCTGACAAACGTCACCTTTTTCATTGGCTGTTAACTCGATAGAAGTCTTAACTGAGCGGCATGTGATTCGACCCTTCCTTTGTTTAGTTCTGGGCCGAGGAAGTCCAGCATCATTTCTTTTATTACCAAAGCATCTGTGAAGAAATAAATTTTTCTTAAGCTAACTTAGTATTACCACCTATTAAAGTTCCGTGTTGGCTTAGAAAAGTGGGTTCGGTACACAATAAACACACGATTTCATCGTGTGTCAATCATGTGTGGATCAAGTTAAAGAGGAAGAGTGTATCAATCCTGTTTGGATCAAGTTAAAGAGGAAGATTTTATCAATCATGTGTGGTTCAAGTTAAAGAGGAAGATTTTATCAATCCTGCGTGGATCAAGTTAAAGAGAAAGAGTGTATCAATCCTGTTTGTATCAAGTTAAAGAGGAAGATGTTATCAATCCGGTGTGGTTCAAGTTAAAGAAGAAGAGTGTAAAAATCCTGTGTGGATAAAATTAAAGAGAAAGAGTGCATCCAACACAGCATGAGTTCACAATTTATCGACTATGTAAGGGATTTTGGAGTACAGCCTGGTATACAAATACACCTAAAAATTGTGGGCTTACCAATTCTTTTATTGGCCTACAGTTCTTTGTAAACCTCTTTGACGATCTTGGGCAAGTAATAAACCGATGTAAGCAGTATGACCATACCGTGTGCCTTCAGTCTAAATAGTCGAACACAACTGATCTTGATTGCGACTAATAATTTTATGAACCGGGAAAATTCGCGGCTTCGATTACCTCTATGTTGTACTCAACCGGTGGGGGCAAAGTCATGTATTCATTGGCCGTTCACGGTTGAGGAGTTTTCTTTGGCTCAGAGCACTCCACGTCTACTGAGTGCAAAGCGCAGAAAGAGTCTAAATGTTAACAAAAGTAAACTTTTGGAAAGCAAATCGCAAGAAAAGTCGAAAATAAGAAGTGTGTGAATTTCTTCAATCTCGAATAAAACCGTGAACACTTTTCTCCCGAGCCCTTCCAACGAACAAACTATCGGTTCAGCCTTGGAATTTTCGCGAAAAGATTTGTACACATATATATGTGTTGAAATCCCGCAGCATCGCGTAGTGTTTCCTGATTGGCCGAATTTCTTATGGGCACATGTCCACTGTCGGTGCCAAGAATCACAACAATTCTGTAATTCTGCAAACGCGTTCGGATTGGCCCGGATAAATTGGTAAAACCGCTGAGGCGGACATCCCTTATTGCAGTGTTATGAACGTTCAGAAATTTTCGCAAAATAATGGGTGCTCCTACTGATGATTTTAATCAGAAGCCTGTGTACATTATGAATAGGTAGGAGCCACGTACTTTTCACCCAAAAAAAAACCTACTTGCTCATTAGACAGCAATAAGGTATGCCTGGGCTAGCTATTATTCCCTTGTAATTGGCGGCTGTCTTCAAGAAAAGCTATTGCTCTGTTTGGCCGCGCCATTCAAGACGAGTTTGCTTAAGCACATGATTATTGTGCTGCAGTAGACATGTACACCTGAAATAAACCCATCCAACCACGAAACACAGATTATTCTACAATGTTTTAACACACAGCTGTTTTGAAAATCTTTTTGTAAATATGCATGGGCCTGCGTATATGATACTGCAAGCATCTCTACTACTATTGTCTAATACCATCTGCAGTTCAAATAGTGCTTGTACTGTAGATATCATAAATATTACTATATTTCATACCAGTGCATACTCCAGATATTTAAATAAATATTTTAAAGTCTTAATGACTATGGTGTTGTCAATATGGCACTGAAGCTCAATTAATTTAATTTTTCCTTTTCCATTCCAAATAATACTTCGAAAAGAAACCTAGTCTTTAGTAATATACAGAGATTTGTAACATCTAACGTCATGTGTTCCCATATTGCAAATATACACTTATAATTAGAGACCGGAAAAATTCGCGGGTTCAATGACCTCCAGGATAGACTCCAATATCCTCTACACACTCGGGCAAATGCCAACTGTTCATTGGCTGCTGACTTGTAAGTCGTCTCGACTGGGTGGCCTGTGATTCGACACTTATATGAGTGAGGGTCTCTAATTGACCCTCAGTCCTCTAGATTAACAGTGAAACAATGACAGAAGCAGCACTAAGGTATAATTATTTGAATTTTAGCATAACACGAAATGAACCCGCGAATTTTTCAGGTCTGTACAAATAATACTTACAAAATAAATCTAGTCTTTAGTAATCGACAGAAATTTGTAACATCTAACGTCATGTGTTCCCATGTTGCAAATATACACTTATAATACGAAACTCGGTCACGAAATTTAACTTTAGAATTCTTAAAAAATAATTCCAAGCTTGATAAATCTATACGGAAATTGTGTTTTGCAACTATTTTTTTTTGTGTGGATCACACGAAGTGTCTGGAACATCGACAAGAGCAGCTACATCGATCTTTGTCTTTGTGAAGTTGGGCCGCGCCGCGAGAGAGATGCAGGCGGCTGGCCGGCGCGCGGGCCCCAACAGGTTCTGGTCTCTCGCGCGGCCGCCGGGTGCGGGATGCTGCGGCCCGTGGACCAGATGCGTGCTCGCGGGCCTGTGTCGGGCGACCGTAGCTCAAGGACACGCTCGCTTCCTGGCTCGGAACAAAGAGACAAAGCCTCTGCACGGTCCTCCCGTGTTCACATCCCGACCCGCGCTCGCAGCGTCCTAACTGTGAAACGGCGACGAAAAAACGTAATTATAAAACCACAACTATGTTTTAAGGTTTTTTGATGCTATATGAGAAAAATTATCAGAGTGAATTTTTGAGGTGAGAGCGCACCATGCAACGAAATTTCGAAAAAATGAAAAAAAAAGTGATACATATAAAAAAACTGGTCTATGTAACTAAAAACATTTATATATGGTATATATTAGTGATGAAAATTGTGGTTATAAACTTTTTTCCACTGTATTGATATAAACGAGTTTATGTTCCTGTATGTATAATTCATTATATATTATAAATTATTAAAATATTGTAATAAATAATTAAAATTAATAAATTAGAATAAACATTCAGCATATTTATTGATTTTAATTATTTATTAAAATGATCTCGTTTATTCTACTAAATTAATTTTATACAATATTTAATTGGATTAAATTTATACTCTTCCAACCGTGGTTGTGTCCGTCAATTTGTTTTGTTATTTTATTTCTATTAATTATTTTCATTCAAAATTAATGTTGCCTTTTTATTAAGGTTTTTATAACTTCTAACGGGCGTACATAATTACAAGCAACAACTTTTTTTTAATGTTACAAAGTTTCCGCTTATTGCACGCATATAGGACAATATTTTGCCTAGTGATTTTGAACTTAATATTGTACATGGAAATTTTTCACGCTCTGCTATCTTTACCTAGTAAACATAAATAAAGATGGGAAATTTTCGTGTATTCATATCGTGATATGATGAAAATTTTAATAATTATTATACCATTTAGTCAAAAAAGTATCGAATACCACGTCACCCAGTAAAGAAGTCTCACACTGTTAGAAATATCATTAAATGTACGGACTTTACTACGAAGAATTAACCTGAAAGAAGTGAAGAGTTCTTTGAAATCTCAGATAACTGGATGTTCGTGAAAATTACGCTTGTTGACGACTTTTGAGTTCTGTAATCATTTGTAAACAAGGTAAACACAGAAGTGTAAGAAAAGAGGAGGTCTTTCTCTTTAGAGACGAAACATTTTTGAATGTATTATTTATATCATGGGCGCAAATCTGTAGGATTTCCAGGGGGGGCCCGTGAATTCTGTGGTTTAAGAATTTTACGCTAGAGGTCAACCGAAACAAGTCTTCTCTGGATGATAAGCTCGTATGTTATACACTTTATTTTTACGTAAGTGATATTAACAATAAAGCAGAGCAAAATGTTTTAGTAATTAATTAATTAATGACTATAAGCAGTGATCTCTCAAACATGTTTGAATAATTTGTTAACCTAAGTACATAAAATATCCATGAAAAAAATATATAATAATAATATACGTGAATATAATGCAAATATATAACACCCCACCGATACATTACCATTTTCCAAAAGTGTTTATTCTAATTTCAATTTAAAAATAAATGATTAAATTAAAATAAAACAAATATTTAAGGGGGGCTCCCATACAACAAACGTGAAATCAGAAAAAAAATTCACAAATGATGTATTTCTGTTGCCGCTATAACAAGAAATACTAAAACAGAATAAAATAAATATTTAAGTGGGGCTCCCATACAACAGGCATGATTTTTTTTTTGCCGTTTTTATAGATAATGGTACGGAACCCTTCGTGCGCGAGTTAGACTCGCACTTTGTCGGTTTTTTTTTATGCCACATTACATAATTACTGCGATTCAAATGCTGTTCGTGAAATTCTTTGTTCACAGTTTTTGATGCGCCCTAAAAACCCAAAGCGCCAAAGCTAATAAACGGATCCACATCAAATGAACGATCGAATCATATTAAAACCCTTAAAGAATATTTTATTTTGTAAAGGCATCAACCAGGTAAAAAAGAAAAAAACTTAATGATACAAATGAAAAATCTCGGAGATAGAACTATGAAATTTATCCTTCAGCTAATTAAACTACATACATTTCTAGGCTTATATTTACTATAATCAGTGTTTTGGAAGTGAATTATTTAGTTAAAATATGCCGCTTGATTAGTTATTAAAGAGACGCGTTTGCTTCCTTATTAACTTAAATACGTATGTGTAACGTTTAAATACTTCTTTCTCACTTTTACTTCTGTTTACTCGTGCAGTGTTGCAGTTATCAAATAACAAATGTTATAAAGTGATTATCGGCCATGAATTGTGAAAATTATCGATTGATAATAAAAGGGGAGTGATTTTAAATTCCATATTGACGAGGAAAAAAATTATTCCCTGTATATTCACATGTAACGTACAGAGCAGCTAGCCTTACAGAATGAAGATGAGCTAAAAAATTCCAGAAAATGGTATATAAGTTTCAGTTCGTAAATAAACTAAATTCTGCTATAATTACTGTTAAAGTATTAAGTTGTTTATTTACTGGAAAAAATATTACATAATCACTTAAATAAAATATATTACCTAAATAATAGTCACTACTTATAAAACAATCAAGCTTACCAGGTGAGATTCTGTTTTCCGTGTCTTCCGCGTCACGAACTTACCCATGTTTATGTTTGCCAAGAAAGCAGAAGACTGGCGCACACGAGAGCAAAACCACTTTAAAAACAGACTACCTGAAACCTATAATACTGTCGATTCAGAGCACAAGGTAGTGTGGGTAACAATGGGGAGGATATGCTAACGGAACCTTACCCTAGCTTCGTCCTTTGGAATGAACGGTTTCTAGGAATTAAGGGTTTCAAAGTTCTCACTGGAAAACTCCATACCATGGCTTTCGCAGAAGGGGTAAGGGAAAATAACTACGGAACTCGAAGGTATGAATGTAAAGCATGTCAAAGTGTCTGTCGTCGTTGTAAATAATAATCTGATATATATGTTGTGTACACCATTAACTTTAAAATCACGAAGTGGGCCCCCCCAAGGGGGGGCCCATTAATTCCAGGGGGGCCCGGGCCTGGACGAATCTCAACCAGTTATAAACCCTCAACCAAAGAAGAATAGAATCACAGATAAACCAGCTGAGACGACTTACAAGTCGGCAGCCAATGAACTTGCGTTATTTGCCCGAGTGTACGGTGGTATGTGCAGTCTATCCTGAAGGCCATCGAAACCGCGAATTTTTCAGGTATCTACTAATCAATTGTGCTTCAATCAAAGAGGCACCCTAAAGTTACGTGTTTGGATTTTAGCCTGTCACGAAACGAAACCGCTATTTGTTCCTGTCTCTACTTATATCCAGTGTAAATGAAAATTATATTTCTTAAAAAATTTTTGATCCAAAAAATTTACTTGGTTATTTTATCTACAAAATTACAAAATTTGGTATGCAGTTCAAACACAGCTTAATAAAGTTATTGGTATATTCAGACTCTGTGCAAATGAGTGTTTCATAAATTAGGATTATTTACATCGTAACGATTTACATCTTATTTTTCTTGATGGTGCTAGCGTAATAAGGAGAAAAAGCGTGTCCCAAGAAAATATTTCTTGTGGTTGCGTGAAGAATGATTTCCTCGTTTATTGAAATTAATCCTACTTTCCCTTCTCAGATGTTACCGGGACGAGGTGTTGTCAGACAGGAGTCTCTTACGAAACACAGAATTGTGTTGCAATAATAGATTGCTCGTGATGAACATTTAGGGTGTTTTGTAAACGGCTCAGCTGTACATTAACTTGTAACGTTTCAGTATTGAGTCATGAATCGTTTTTACAACACTTTGAATTTTCATTTGGTTCAAGTTTAGTATTGTGCTAAGGAAAATATTATGTTACATTTATTATTTCCGCTCTTTGGAGTTAAACAGTGTTTAGAAATAAATGCATTGCATTTATGATAAAATGACATTTTTTCGGCTAAAAACATTTTACCATGAAACTAATACTCAGAAAAATAAATATTAATCTCTAGCTAGAGCATCAATTATTTCCCCAGTTTTTTTTGGGTAGCAAAATAGACTTGAAGCACATATGCATCTGATTCACGTTGATGATTGGAATACAGAGCTCCTGACAAACCCTTGACGACCCGGAGCCAGTCATAAACAAGGTTATCCAATCCAAGTGGTTATCCAATCACGTTTAACCCATCATAGGTAGGGGCATGCATATTTCGCGAAAAGATTCCGAGACTAGCTGAAAGTCAAAACTCTGTAGCATCGACTGTGTTTCGTGATTGGGTGAGTTTCTTTATGGTATGTGTCGAGTGTTAAAATACCAATCACAGGCATTCACTGCGGAAGCAAATGCGTCCTGAGTGGCCCGGTTAAATAAGGCAACGATGTCTCTCGCAAACGGCCGCCAATCACAAGGAAGCAAAACAGCTTTTGCGGGTAAGCTTTGTTGCTGTCTAATAGGCGTTCAGATTATTTCGCGAAAAATGCCTGGCCCTAATCATAGGATGTGACTTTGTTTCGACTAATGAGCTATAGGCTAAGCTTAGCCTAGAGTGTAGTGACTCTAAACAATAATCGTGGTTATAGTCGTGGTCTACGTTGTGGTACAACTAGGGACACTTTTTTTTCCTGAAAATAATATCTGTCCGCTGATACGACTGCAACAAGGTATGCCCGCGCTGGAGTGATTGGTAGGGACCGGAAAAATTCGCGGGTTCAATGACCTCTAGGATGAACTTTATAGTTCTACGTACACTCGGTCAAATGTCACCCTCTCATTGGCTGCTGTCTTGTGAAGGTGTCCCAATATAGCGGCCTGAGATTCGACACGGATTCGGTTGAGTGTTTCTCACTGGCCCAGAGTCATCCAGGTGAGTTGTGAGCCAATAGCAGAGGCAGCACTGAGGTGTAACTATTTGAATTTTAGGCTGTCGTGAAATGAATCCGCGAATTTTTCCGGTCTCTAGTCATTGGTAGGGACCGGAAAAATTCGCGAAATCAATTACCTACAGTATGGACTCTATGCACTCGGACAAATTACATCTGCTCATTGGCTACTGACTCGTGACAACTATTAACTAGAATGCTTTTGATTCGATACTTCTTTCATTGAGTATTATTCATTGGCTCTGATTCCATCAGACAACCTGTGGTCCAATCACTGAAGCAGAAAAAAGTTAAACACATTTGGATTCTAGCCTATCGCGAAATTAAACCGCGAATTTTTTCTGGTCTCTAGTTAGTGGATTGATGATCGCCCCGAGCTTTCGGATGACTGTTTCTCTGGAGGCTGGGAGATAAGGTCGAAGGAAGCGCCTGCTCATTAGGACCACGAGGAGGTTCGCTGACCTCTCACTCGGTTCGTTTGTTCCTTTGTCTTCCCGGCCGACGGCCGGGAGACTGCACGCCGCCAGCTTCTACGCCCAGAGGCACCGTCCGGCTGAGAAGATCTCCCCAGGATCCATCACTCAACCGCACAAACCCCCTTCACCCCGCAAACAAGCAACACCTCCTCCTGCCTGTTCCCGGGCCGCCAATCACGACAGCGACGGAGCCCGCCAGACGGACACGCGAAGGCAATTTCCAGAAGCCACGATCATTTCGCGTGTTCCAAGCACAAACAAACATTCGCGTTTATGAGCGGACTGCACACAGAAACAAAATTAAAAAAACTGTACTCATTGTCATTACTAAGAGACCGGAAAAATTCGCGGTTTCATTTCGCGATAGGCTAGAATCCAATGTGTTTAACTTTTTGCTGCTTCAGTGATTGGACCACAGGCTGTCTGGAGGGATCAGAGCCAATGAATAATACTCAACGAAAGAAGTATCGAATCAAAAGCATTCTAGTTAATAGTTGTCACGAGTCAGTAGCCAATGAGCAGATGTAATTTGTCCGAGTGCATAGAGGATCTTGGAGTCTATCCTGTAGGTCATTGAATTCACGAATTTTTCCGGTCCCTAGTAATGACGAATTAAGTTTTTTCATAATGACAACATGAGAAACGTCAAAAAAATTAATTATACCGTTCATTGTCACTCAAAGTACTTCGGTTGCGATAAAGCTTTGTCGTTCCAATAAAAAAGAAAGCAAGAGTCAAGTCACGACGTACGGAAGAAAAGCTTTTAGTGCGATAAAGATAATCGGTGTTTCTCCCGCCCTCTCTCCCTCCCTCTCTCTCTCTCTCTGTTTTTTTTCTTTACTCTATTTTTACGTGGCCCAGCAGTTAATTTCGAGAATTAATTTTGCCGGTAGTTTATCTTATTGTACGAGCCACGAACCGTAGAAAAAAGTTTGTTTTTTTTTTCTTAAAGGAAGGGGGAGTGACAGGTGGAGTTCTCGTAAGCGTGACACGACGTGACATCCTGTAGGCGCACGAAACAACCAGCAAATATTACACCGTTAAAAAAAATTTTAACTTAAAATTTACGAAGATAGCTGGTTATAAATCATCCAGGGATCTTAGTAAATTTGTCAACGATATCTTTGTAAATTTGCGGGTAGTAATTTCATTTATTTATAACGTGAAACCACAAAAATTTTATTTGTTTATGGACTGAAAATTCAAAAACTGGTTAAGTCGACATCAAAAACGCTCCTATTTCTTCCACTTGTGTTTATTCTCTAAATAACGAATTACCAAAACGCGTAAGTCATAAATACGATGTAGTTTCTAGGAAGAACCAGTTATATGATATTACCAAGAACTCTTAGTTTATATAAGGTGAATTTTTCGTTGAGAAGTCTGTGCATTTAATGTAATTTGTAACTGTGTATATCCACAAACGAAATCCCAGAAACTATCATGATTATGGAAAGGAAATTTTTGTCAATTCATTTGGTAATACGTTAAAATTCAAATAATTATACCTTTGTGCTATTTTGCTATTGGTTCACTTTTAATCCGGTGGTCTGTGGGACAATTAGTAGGGACCGCAATAATTCGTGAATTCAATGAACTACAGGATATACTCCAAGATCCTATATGCACTTGGACAAATTACATCTGCTCATTGGCCACTGACTCGTGACAACTATTAACTAGAAATACTTTTGATTCATTACTTCTTTCGTCAAGGATTATTCATTGGCTCTGATTCCTTCAGGCAACCTGTGGTCCAATCACTGAAGCAGCAAACGGTTAAAAACATTTGGATTCTAGCATATCGCGAATTGAAACCGCGAATTTTTCCGGTCTCTAACAATTAGAGATCCTTAATTAAAGAATCACAGGTCACCCAGTTGTGACGCCTCACAAATCAGCAGCCAATGAACAGGTGACGTTTGCCCGAGCATGCAGAGTCTATCCTGAAGATCATTGAACCCGCGTATTTTTCCACTCTCTAATCATGGCGGGAATCACTTGAAGTTACGCTTTCTAACATTTTTCACTTTGAATTTACGAAGATCACCAGTAACAAATTATCCAGGGATCTTCGTAGTTTTAATGAAACTGAGTATACTTTCACTGAACTTCAACGCCCATGAATAGGGACCGGAAAAATTCGCAAATTCAATGACCTAAAGGATATTCTCCAAGATCCTCTATGCACTCGGACAAATTACATCTGCTCATTGGCTACTGACTCGTGACAACTATTAACTAGAATCCTTTTGATTCGATATTTATTTCGTTGAAGATTATTCATTGGCTCTGATTCCTTCAGACAAACTGTGGTCAAATCTCTGAAGCAGCAAAAAGTTAAACACATTTGGATTCTAGCATATCGCGAAATGAAACAGAGAATTTTTCAGGTCTCTATCCATGAATCATTTTGAAGCATCAACAAAACGTTTAAAAAAACTTGTTGAGGCAACAGTAAATACACTTAATTTCCTTCAAGGTGATTTTTACATTTATTTTTAAAACGGTTAAGTGGAAAATGCAATCCTGCATTTACCACGAAGACACGAACATGCAAATAATTGGAAGAGTGAAGATACTTTCATTTATTTGCAAATAGAAGAGTCTTGCAGACTTTGTCCTGCCAGTGTTCATTTATTTAACTCTATTTCTAAAATAAATGGTTTGTATCATATCTAGAATATATAAAGTGTTTGAAATCGTATCCCATTATAAACTCACTCCTTATATACTAATTACAGTCACGATAACTATTTGCTGTTATTGATTACTAAGGACAGTAAAAAAATAGCAATATACCAATTTCCATAGCGATCAGTTAAACGGTGTAGAAGTTGATGCGCTGCAGCGCCATTTAGCGGTGGATTACAGAAAAATGGATAGCATAAAACCTTTTCTATGAAAAAACACTTCTATGTGCCAACTTTCATAGCGAGTGGTCAAATGGTGTCGGTGTTTAGCGATGTCATACATTCCCACATCCTATTGTGTGTGTGTGTGTGTGTATATATATATGTATGTGTATATATATATATATATACGAAAATCAATAACCTCACATGGTCTCCCATGCTAATTATTTTTCATTTTCTTATTATAAATAGGGCCAAGTATTTTTCGCGAAAAGGTTTTCAGACCAGCGGTGTGTTAAAACTTTGTAACATTTCGTGGTTGGCTGGGGTTATTTCGGATGCATGTATACTGTCAGCACACCAATCACAGCCTTCCAGTGCGGAAGCAAACGTGTGCTGAATAACATGGCCAAATATGGCAATGGCTTCTGTTGCAGACGGCCGCCAATTACAAGGGAACATTCATTAGCGCAGGTATACCTTACTGCAGTCTAATGTGTGATCAGATTATTTTCGCAATAAAATAAATGCATCTAGTCATGACTGTTTATTTAAGTATTTCTCTGTACATTTATGGTGATGGGACGCTTTCAATTTTTGTCGGATCACAAATATTAGGTACCACTAGATATTCAGTGAAATGTAATTTTCGAACTGGAAAATATCACGCGTGTTATTATAGTTACAAACACGATATTATATGTTATTTAGTAAATATCTGTTTGAGAAAGTTTTAAGAGGAACATTATATGCAAGAGCGCTATTGTGGTAGTTTTGCACAAGTTGCCCTCAAATTGTGGCAAAACCAAGAACAAAAAGAAACATCAGTACTCGCCAGAGTACGGTAACGAGAAAATTCGTGTGTTCTCATGTTTACAATAAAATGATAATACAAAACTCGGACATGGAAATTTAAAGTAGATTACATTAAAATAATGCCGAGCGTGATAAATATATACGCAAATTGTGTTTTCAACTACAATTCTGGATGCAAATCACATACAGTTGCCGCACTCGCCGCTAGAATTTTATGCCGGAGCAGCTACGTCAAATGTAGAATAATTTGATTATAGCAGAGCAAAATTTTTAAATGCATAATGAAACGGCTTCGATAGAAGCGGGAAACAATTGAAAGAATACGAAACCCTGGCTTTGCAACTGATTGTCGACAAGGAATTTTGTTGAAATACTGCCCATCTAGTTAAAATCCATTAAAGAGCTGATACTATGACGTTTCCTTTTGTCTGTGTGAAACTGTTTCGCGCCATCCGCCACAGATGGCAGCACCGTGGTTACGCATTTCCGTTCCCTGCAACTTCCGTTCCATCCACGGAAATTACTCCTACCAGAGATGTTCACAGATCAGAAACCACACGGCGTCTCGTCAGGAGTGTATCTGTGTCGGTGAGGCGGGATGATAAGCGCGACGCTCGCTGGTGCTTCTAGCGCGGTGTCTCCTCTGGACTGGCGCACAGTCTTCTCGTTGTCACGGGATAACTGTGAAATTTGAGCGGTGACCGTAACACTATATTGCGTAGAAATGAGGATAAAGATATAATGCAAGTCTCTTAAGTGCTTCCAAGAATCTGTAAAGGTTGCTTTACGCCTAAAAATGACTCAGAATACACGTGCTTTAGCCATTTTAACGCTTCTAAAAATACAGTTTACAAACTTAATCCGAAATCGAAAGTACTTTTCGGCCCTCAGCGAACTCTTAAATGTTTTTCGTAAGCAGACCCCAAACGGATATCTTGAGTAGTTTTGAAATCGCGTTGTTTTTCCTGAAGCTCTGCGCACCGTGCGTGTGCCCGGGTGGGCGGGGCTTAAGTCCGTCGGCTTCGTCTTGGACTGTCTCCCTCCAGTGACGAAACCAGAGCCGAGAGATTATGGATAAGTGAGCGGCTCTGGTTCGTTCGGACACGGACGGGCTGGATGCCTCGGGTTTTAGAAAAAGGAGGGGCGGGAGTCGGCGGGGAAATTGCAGGATGGCGTAACAACTCTTCCCCCCCCTACTCCCTTCTCCCCCTTTTCCTATCTCGACACACCTCCTGCAGCACATTATGGTTGGCCAGATGCGGGCAGGTAAGTGGGTGAGGGGAAGGGGAGAGAGGGGGGAAGTGCGCAAGAGAGAACATTCAACTGAGGGTGACCGACCTGTTAAGGCCCCCGTCTCTCCTGCGCTCAACTCCCTGCTAACATTGACGTAAAAACGTCTATTCGCTCTGCAATTTCTTGGACTCTTGCAATTTTTGCACTGTTTTTCATTGGAAAATTTCATAAATTAAAAATGAAACAATAAAAAAGATGAAAACATAAATAAGCCTAAATCAGCCTGATGTAAAACAGATAAAACCAACGATGAACCTGAACAGGTGTAGCTTGGCTTCTGGGTTGTAGCCGTGTCCTCGACAACCCTAAAGCCGAGCTACTTCAGACAATGGCCGTGAAAGCCTGCGAACATTAACCTGAACAGGTATTATGGACAACACAACGACGACACAGACGAACACATCAAAATCCTCAAACCATCAGACAGCAAAAGAATTCCGTTGAAGGAATTTAGTCGTGGAAAAAAATTAATAACAGCACCGACGAACACAGTGGGCTAGCAACGACGAGACAGTTTCAACAATATGAGTGTAAACAGACAAAACAAAATCTGGATGACGCATCAAATGTACGAACGCAATGATGAAGATAAACGTATATTATGGACAACACAACAACACCGGAAAAAAAATTGGTTGTCTGTAAAGTTGGTTTACAGACGATAGTTTAACGTGACAACGTCATAACAAAACATTGATGAAATGATTGCATACTTTTATGAATAAAATTTAATCATTTGTATTGAATTATCACTATTTTGTATGGATACAAAGAAGGGGTGAAATTAAATCTACAATTTAATTGATAAATTTACTTTTATTTGCACTCATTAATTCAAATATGTTTATTACTTTAACGAAGAGATTATTTTAACTAGGTATAACTTTTATACATGTTTTCTATTTAACTTCTTCCAATCTGTGTTATTCTGTTAAGGATAGGACGATGATAGGAAAAGTAGGAAACGAATGGGAGTGTTTCAAGTTTAATGTGCCTCGAAAAAGTCAAATCGATGGTTGTTCCAATCGAGTGGAAGAGAGATAGATGCGGCGCAAGCGTACAATGAGCGTAACGGGACCATTTGCGTAACGGGACACTTTTTCGTGCGTTTAGCCGGCGTTCATCGATTTATTAGACGTTGTCACGTCAATAAAACACAATAGGTTTCCTATGGCAAAACATTTGCAACGTTTCGGAAAATGGCATCTGTTCCTGTCATAAGGCACAAACAGACTGAATGGCGTATGTCCAAGAAACTGTATTAAGTCAAAATTCCCCGCTGCATGAATCATTTAGGCCCGTTCTGCAGTGACTCGTAATCGGAGACGGATATCACGGAACAGAGTTCCTACAACAGCACCCACACGGAGACGGACCCGTACGGATTAGCTTGGCAATGCACCGGCAATGCACCGGCAATGCATTTTAAAAATTGTCACAATTGAACATACACCGAGATACAAATCCATACAGTAAATCAAATATGTCACTAAATAAAATTAATTCATTTTAGTAAGAGTGCACTTGATAATCAAACTGAAAGTTACGTCGTCCACATAGAAACTATCAAATGTTCGGTATATAGTTAAAAGTTTTAAGAGAAATGTCACATGCAAATGATTAAATTACATTAATTCATGCTAGGATATAAATAAATTTAACTTGAAATATTAGAAAACAATTACTTAAACCTTTTATAACATTTGCCCATGGTTACATAAATAAAAATATTTAATCTTAGGAGAAAACACACGAATTTATATTTAAAAAAGAATATTTAGTAATATTAAGGGTTTTATATACACTGTTAAAAGTTAAAGTAAATTTGTGGGCTTTGCAACTGAAATTCCTCAACGAATAACACAAAAAGTTATTCGTATTCCCGGATGACTTTTTGCTCGTAAAACAGTGTCATTGCAACTTTCGAGTTTTGTGTTCTGTTTTAGGCAGAGTGGAAGGAAGGAGAGTATTTGTTTGTTGAACAAAAATTGTTTTAAAAAAATTTTATTATTGCACAACATGAGTGAATCTGGCCCCAGTACTATCCGAAAAACCCCCAAACATATTTGCACAGAAGGAAAAAAAAAGGTCAGTGCATTGGCAAGTGCCAAACGAGGCCAGCATGCTTTACGCCAATGATCCTAGGAACTTCGTTCCGCCTGCAGTGATTATTACCAGGAAGAAACTATAATCATAAATATTTTGATGGTGCACCTCCAAGAACCTTTCAGCTATGTTATGATAGTGGTTACATAGTTGGTGACGTAGGCCTATTTGACAAACTGATGAAACATTTCGTCAGTTTCACTGGCTGCAACCCTACAAAAAAAAAGTTATTCTGATCCTCGATTGCCACAGTAGCCACAAAACCCTAGAAGCACTGGAGTTGGCTAAGGCCAGTGGAGTCACACTGTCTGTGTCTGCCGCCGCATTACGCCCATCGGGTGCAGCCACTTGACGTCTCATTCTTTGGACCACTCGATGCATTTTACAACCGAGAATTGAGTATCTGTCTTAAAATGAATCCTGGTAGAAATGTAGGGCTTCACCAAGTTGCCGGTATTTTTGGAAGAGATTAGGGAAATGGTGCCTCGGTCAGAAATATAACTAGTGGCTTTGAAGATACCCGGAATTTATCCGTTGAACGCACGTGTTTTTTTCCCGGATCGTTTGTTTCTGCCCAGAGAAATAACAGAAAATATTATTAATATGTAGACGGACGTCGGAGGACGAAAATGACGAAGAACTTCCTGGATCAGCATCTGGTTTCACGCGGCTTCTTCAAGATGATCTTGCACCAGCTGATCCACTGCAGCCTGATCGTGAAGATGCTGTTGGACCTTCTCCGTTCAGCACAGCACAGGACAGCACACGATGAATCCTGAAACAGTCAATTCAGTTCGTCATGATTGCCAAGTCATGGCTTGATTGTCTATCACCCAGGATATGCTTAAAGAGATTTTGCCATTTCTGAAATCAGTTTATGTGGGGTAAGCGAGAAATACGAAGTGGACAAGGACTGGCTCTCAGGTTTTGACAGGCACTCCTTTTATGGACGAAGTAAGTCAAAAATAAAAAAAAGAGAGATTCAAAATCGCAAAAGCTTTAGAGCTCGAAAGCAGGTGAAACTTACTATCCTTCAGGATGACTCAGATGCCTAACCTATGGACGTTTTTACTCATGACGCTGATGACGTTGATTAATCCGATGCTGCATGCCTTTATTGTAACGAAATATATAGCAAATCGAAGCTAGAAGAGCATTGCGTATGTTGCCAATTTTAAGGACCGGAAAAATTCGCGAATTCAATTACCTAAAGGATAGACTCCAAGATCCTCTATGCACTCTGACAAATTACATCTGCTCATTGACTTACTGACTCGTGACAACTATTAACTAGAATACTTTTGATTCGATACTTCTTTCGTTGAGGATTATTGATTGGCTCTGATTCCTTCAGACAACCTGTGAAGAACCTCAACTGAAGAAGCAAAAGGTTAAACACATTTGGATTCTAGCATATTGCGAAATGAAACCGCGAATTTTTCCGGTCTCTACCAATTATGTACAGTAAGCGATGGCGCCACACTCTTGTGTGCTGGCGTTGCAGCAAGAATTAAACTGTTCAAATGTGAATTTTGATAAACTTAAATTGGCATGTGTCGTCTTACCCATATAAATATGACTTATCTTTTTTTATTTCAATTTTTTAATGTTATAGGTCGCCAAAATTATTATTTTTTTCATAAATATATGTTTTACATGTTTAACGTTATATTTCTTTTTTATCACCTTGGAATTTTCAACTTTTTGCCTCCAAACCAATTTATGTCATTTTAAGAGCATCTGAGAGCTAAGATGTCTACAAATAATGAATTATTCCATTTGGCAAATTTATCAGTAAAAGTACGGGTGTATGTAAAAATATAAATCAATTTTCATGTGTTTTAATGTTGTAAATCTATTTCTAGTCTATATAGCCTTTAGTGATTGGCACAAAAAATTAACTGCAGAAGAAAAATGGTGCAAGTGTTGTAATACAAAGTAGTCTATATATAATTGGTAGAGACCGGAAAAATTCGCGGATTCATTTCGTGATAGGCTGAAACTCAAACATGTGTTCAATTCTGCTGGTTCTGCTATTGGCTCGCAGTTTATATGGAGCTTTCTGGGCCAATGAGAGACTTTCGACCAAAGAAGCGTCGAATCACAAGCTACCCAGTGGAGACGCCTCACAATTTAGCACCCAATGAACACTCGTGTTTACTTGAGAAATGCAGAGTATAATGGAGGCTATCCTAAAGGTAATTGAATCCGCGAATTTTTCCGATCCCTAATAATTGGACGTTGATATGTATGCATGTATGACGTCGATAAACTCCGACGCAGTTTGACCGATCGACATGAAATTTGGAAAATCGAAGTATTTTTTTATGAAGAAGGTTTTAATGCTGTCCATTTTTTTTAACTCGCCGTTAGATGGCGCTGCAATGCATCAAATTCTAAACCGTTCAACCGATCGCTATGGGTAAACAAAAAATCATAGCTCGCAGACATACAAACATCTATTGTGGGTCATTTCTCTATGTCCATCACACTGTCACATAGCGCTATCAATTTTGCTTTAACTCACGAACAATATATCACCCTGTGTTTTGTCCGGACAACGCCGCGTACTGCAGCTAGTATACTATATAGTGTGTATGTATATACAAATATATAAACATACGGGATTCATACGACTTTTTCAAAGTTGTAATAGGGTACACTATTCATAATTTTCGTGCTAGCAATTGTTTAGCAATCTTTTCAGTACAGTTATTTCTTATACCCGTCATGAAATGCTTGTCAGAACTTCTCTGGCTATAAATAGCGCACGTAGCATTGTAATTAATCAAAATTGTTTTTTAATTAATTTTTATATTAGTACATTCAAATCTCCCCCGGACCGTAATTGGTGCAGCTAGTTCGCCTAACCACCGCTAGAAGCACTCTAGAGATTGTTTAGACTTTTATCAGGTGGCAGCAAAGTCGCGCGTTATAATTTGGGTATTTGGAAATAGCATTGACTTTACAGTTCATGGTCTTCCTCTAGCATAGTCGCTGATTTGGTTCACGGTCATATAGACAGATCTGGCAACTTCCTATCCTTTGCCTCGGCGTCTCGCGCTTGCTTAGTGAAGCTCGCGGCGACCTGCGAACTAACGGCGCTAGTAGTATCTGAGCCCATCATTAACATTGTGTCAAATGAGAGTTTCATATAAAAGTAGTTATATTTAAAAAAAAAAAAGGTGAGTCATTGGGACTGTCGACAGAAGTGAAAACATAAAATTTAGTTTTTAAATGTGTAATATGTAGAGACCGGAAAAATTCGCGGGTTCTATGACCTCCAGGATAGACTCCAATATCCTCTAAACACTCGGGAAAATGCCAACTGTTAATTGGCTGCTGACTTGCGAGTCGTCTGGACTGGGTGGCCTGTGATTCGACACTTCTATGAGTGAGGGTCTCTAATTGGCCCTCAGTCCTCTAGATTAACAGTGAACCAATGACAGAAGCAGCACTAAGGTATAATTATTTGAATTTTAACATAACATGAAATGAACTCGCGAATTTTTCAGGTCTCTAATAATATGAAATCATTTCTACGTCAAATGTACGCAAGAAAATTATTTTGGTATTATATCACTAGCATGTCGGTGACGCACACCCATAAGTTTTGCCCCTACCAATAATAACTTTAAAACTAGAAGAAAAAATTTTTTTTTTCATTGAAAGAATAAAAAATTATAAACTTAAATCTACAAATAATCAACATTATCTCTAATCAATCAATAACCTGACATTTGAAGTAATTCAAATAGTAAAAATTCACTTACTAAAAAATATCCAATACTCGCAATATGTACCACACAATAACGTTCAAATTTCCTTGGAAAATAACGATAAAATTAAAAACTTGTATCTTTAAAAATAGAATAAATTAAGTTTTATCCTTGAAATATAAAAAATGTAACACGTCACGTGACCATGTCGATGATGACTTACATGAATGTACTCCTTATCCAAACCTTCCTACAGAAGTGTTGACTTCAAACAACTTTTTCGTTTTAAACGTCCGGTACAGTTTAGGGTTTTTAATTTATTTTGAAGCTTTTTAGTCTTTGAATTCATAGTCAAACCGCGACAATATTGTAATTTTACTGCAATTGTCAGGCTACGTTTTAATCTAAGAAAATTCAAATTTAACAGATTAAGTTATTAAGTGAGTAGATTGGTGTAGGGGTAACATGCATGGGCTGTTAATCTGCGGGCTCGGGTTCGATACCTGCCAGGGTCTTTCTTCTTTCATACTCATTTTAATATATCTCGCAAAATTAAGCTATTAATTACAGAAATAAAATATGTTCAAACAGTAAATTATATAATCAGGTGAGATTGTAAATAAAATACACATTTACGAAAATTCTGGCAAGGAATAATCTACTCTGCTTTTTACTTATTATCATTAGTAACATTCATTACCTTTTCCAATCTTCCAATAAAATAATACATTTTTAACATAAAGGTATCTGCCCACAATACGTCAGAACAATGTGTTTATTTATCGAGTAGTTGAGCGCTACTTACTGGTAGGGGCAGGCATTTTTCGCGAATAAAACTGAACGCTTATTAGACTGCAAAAAAGTATAGCTAGGTAACTGCACCAGCATTCATTTGGAGTGAGGTTGGAGAACCCATTTGAGAGGAAAATACCAGGGGCGTACGCAGGAGGAGAGATGGTGATTTACCCCTCCCCCAAATCCTTAACACATAGGGGTGTGTAGTATCACTAAATTACCGTAATTTTTTTTGCATTAAAACGTATCTCGTGGACCATCAGGCACAATTCAAGAGGAAATAAATAAAACTCAACTTTTTTATGAATGTATTGATTTATATTTTTTTCAGGTTAGTCTTTTAAATTATGTTTTACATTTATCAAGTGTAAATATATATTTACTTTACTTTAATTTCTTAACATTTATCAAATTAAAACAGGTAAGTGAAATGAGGAATACGACCCATTTGGTTTGCAAATCAAATGCATGTCGCGCGTGTAGGTCAGATCCATACAGATCCCGGTGACGGAAACCTGTTCACGTGGGTCGTTTAAAAGCTGACACTGGAGTCGTAGTGTGGATATGGTGAATTGTCGGCCACCATCTTGAATTATGACGTCACGGTGGTAATATTGGGTGACAGTGAACTTGAACTTTCAATTTCACCGTGACGTTTGCACTTGACCTTTGACCTTGAAAAGGACCCTAACCTGACCTTTGACCTCAATCGCCATCTGGAATTATGTCATCTAGAAATCGAGCGCTCCAATCCCCGAATGTTGCAATATTCCTTATGGCCGCCATTAAGAAAATCCGTTTTTATTATCCAATTTTAATGGGAAGAATTTTTAATTAATAAAAAAATTTTATCAACAAATTTTTTTTAATAAAATTATGTCATGGCGTCCTCGGTTAAAAATGGCGGTGGGCCTTTTCTCCACGGAAGTCACCGGTATACTGACCTTCCACCACTAATGCCATGGCAGATATTTGTTCGGCCAGTACATATGTCATGGCGGCCATTTTGTTTTCGACTGCTGGAGGTCACCATTTCATTTTCGTCATCTGCTAGAGTGTGTTGCCACCATATTAGTTTAATTTTTACCCACTAGAGTGCAGAAGTATTTGTTACCGTGGCTTTCACCATCTTGTCGACCTTCGTGGCCGCCATATTTTAAAACCGTAGTTATTTAGATAGAAATTTAAATAAATGTAAAAATCATCAAAAATTTCATAAGATAATAATTTACTGACTGATTCAATCGATATTCATCCTCAGTTCGATCCTTTATCAATGCGAAAAAGGCAATTTATTTTTAAAAAAAATATCACAAAAGTGACAGGTTAGAGAAATTAAACAACGAAATTAAAATTTTAAAATATTACATAATTTTAATCTATCACAAGAACACAAACAAAGAAATTACTAGCGTTTCTCGATTTCTACAGTCTCCTTAGAAGGCGAAGAAAGTCCTTTACATGCCTTGACATGTGTTTTCAGCACATCTACACGTGACAGTCAAATAAACCAATCACGTCCTAGATGGTGGTCAGACGTTTCCAGTTTGCGGTCAGACACATTGAGTTGTTGGCTAAAATGGTCCAGTTGGTGGTTAGGCACATCCAGCTTGTAGCCAGGCATGTCTTGATGTAAGCTACTCATGTCAAGTTGGTTACCATGCTCGTCATTCGGTTGGCCAGGCACGCGCGTCCTGTTGGTTGGTCAGGCTAACACGTGCAGTTGGTGGCCATAGAACGTCTATTCAGTGGCCAGGAATGTATGTCCAGTAGGTGGCAAGGCGCATACAATTTTTTGTCTGGCTAACACGACCAGTTGGTGGTCAGACATGTTGAGTTGATGGCTAGACAAGACCAGTTGGTGGTCAGACACATCCATTTGTTGGCCAGGCACCTCCAGTCGGTGACCAGGCACATCTGACAGGTTGGACAGAAAATGTACATTTGGTGGTCAGGCACATGCAGTCTGCAGCCAAGAGGTATCACCTTTTAAACAGGTCATGTAGATGTCAAACTTATAGATCAGCAGTCTCCGAACCACGAGACCAATCATGATCTGACTACAGACTTGACGATGCACAATCAACGAAAAGGACGTAAATTTGGAAGCACATTAAAAAAAGTAAAGTACATTTGGAAGCACACTCGAAAAAAGGAAGCACATTTAGAAGCACATTAAAAAAAGGAAGCACATGTATAGCATAATGGAAGCACATTAAAAAAGGAAGCTCATACAAAACATAATGGAAGAACATTAAAAAAGGAAGCACATTTAACAAAAAGGAAGCACATTTAACAAAAAGGAAGCACATTTGGAATAACATTGAATAAAAGAAATGAAATTCGACATAAGAAAAGGACGTGCAATACACAAAGCGGACATGCAATAAACACACTCAACAAGCAATGAACATGCAATACTCACATGGAAGACGCAATGGCCACACAATACAAACACCGAACACGCAATGAACACACAATACACACACAGGACATGCAATGGACAGATAATACACACACAGGACACGCAATGGACAAATAATACACACACTGTACACGCAATTGACACACAATACACACACAGGACATGCAATGGACAGACAGTATTCACACAGGACATGCAATGTACAGGCAATAAACAAGCTGAACACGCATTTTGACGAAAATTCTTCTTGATAGGATACTATCATATCACAGGGATACTATCTATCATATCACAGGGATACCTACTCATTACAGGGATATAATCTCATCAGAGGGATACGATCTCATCAGAGCGAGACAATACTACAGACTTGACTACGCGTATTTAATTTAAAGGATGTACATTTACACGAAGATTCAACTCAGTACAAGTATACGAGGTTACAAGGGCACAAGGCTACGAGGCTACGAGGCTATAAGTCCACGAGGTTACAAGGCCACAATGCTACAGGGCTACGAGGCTATAAGTAGCCAGTCTATAAGTAGCTCCATCTGTCTTTGGCTCCAACAGCTCCAATAACATTTGGCTACAAGGCTACGAGTCTCAAATCCTCCAACTGTCTACTAGGTTTCATGACTACAAAGTTACAAGGTTACGAGACTACGATATTTCAAGGCTCCAGCTGGCTACGAAGCTACAAGTTTACGAGTCTGCAAGGCTCCAACTGGCTACGAGGCTACATGGCTATAAGGTTACAAGACTGCGAGGCTATATGACTACAAAGCGTTCGACTGAGTAATGAGTCTTTTATTCATTGTATTGTACAGACAGTCTCTCTTTTATGTGGGATGCTCACTCACGATCGCTTGAAAAGAAAAGTTTCGCTAGACATCATGGAGAAGGAAGTTCGTAAAGCATGATATCGTTTCTCAGCTATTTCAAGATATAGTAATTGACTGTAAATGATTATTTTGTACGATGTTAACATGATAAAAAATTATTGTAGGTGCTGATTTGTTAACAGGGATTCACTAAGTAATCTAAATTCTCAATAAATTTGCTTGTCTAATTACGAAAAAAATTTACATGCCGGGATTGTTTTCTCAGAAATAACCAGAAGCACGCGGAGTAAATCAACAGAAATCTCGCTAAAATTACCAGAAGCACTTGGAGACACCAACAAAATATTGACAGGAATAATCAAGGGGTCAGTATGCCGGTGGCTTCCATGGAGGAAGGGTCCAGCAACGTTTTTAATCGAATGACCTCGCCGAGTTCGAACCGAGGACGACATGACATAAAAACATTTTTTATAAAAATTATGTTAATTAAATATTTATTAATTATAAAAAAATCCCATTTAAATCAGTAAATAATAACGGATTTTCAATATGGCAGCCGTAACGAAAATTGCAACATTTGGGGATAGGAGAGCTAGATTCCAAGATGGCGAAATTCAAAATAGCAACTGAGGTCAAAGGTCAAGGTGATGTTCGAGGTTAAGTTAAAATTCAAATGTTTAGGTTAAGTTCAAGTACAAATTAAAGGTCAAGGTCAAAGATAAATATCAAGGTATGAGGTCAAGTTCACGGTCATCCATCTTGACAACATAATTCAAGATGGTGGCCGACAATCCAATCCACCACATACACATTCCGACTCCAGAGCCAGTATCTCCTATTAGTAGGGACAGGAAAAATTCGCGAATTCAATTACCTACAGGATAGACTCCAAGATCCTCTATGCACTCGGACAAAATACATCTGCTCATTGGCTACTGACTTGTGACAACTGTTAACTAGAATACTTTTTATCCGATACTTCTTTCGTTGAGGATTATTCATTGGCTGTGATTCCTTCAGACAACCTGTGGTCCAATCACTGAAGCAGCAAAAAGTTACAAACACATTTGGATTCTAGCCCATCGCGAAATGAAACCGCGAATTTTTCCGGTCTATACCTATTATATACTACTTCTGTTGTATTATGTCGATCGTCGTCAGTGCGATTGACTTAGAAGTAGAGACCGGAAACATTCGCGGGTTCAATGACCTCCAGGATAGACTCCAATATCCTCTACACACTTGGGCAAATGCTAACTGTTCATTGGCTTATAACTTTTGAGTCGTCTCGACTGGGTGGCCTGTGATTCGACACTTATATGAGTGAGGGTCTCTAATTGGCCTTCAGTCCTCCAGATTAACAGTGAACCAATGACAGAAGCAGCACTAAGGTATAATTATTTGAATTTTAGCATGACACGAAATGAACCCGCAAATTTTTTCAGGACTCTACTTAGAAGCCATTGGAACTTTCGAATCCTCCAGCCAGGCCCACGTATTCGACCAGCTCGCTACAGGGAAAGAGTAGAGCGCTGGATCGTTGAAACCGGTCTGCTAATGAGCGTAGCACACGAAGCATCCGGAAGGTTCACCCCTGGCCACTGTCGTGTGTGGACGTCCCGCAGCAACGATTCGGCGAAGCGGTCAGCTCGAGGTTGTCGTAGGTACAGTCGTTGCCTCGGTGGACGGCGACGCCAGCCTCTGGGATGCAATCAAGTCTCGTCGCCTCCCTGGTCCCGGTGATGGTGAACAGAGGGGCGGGTCGGTCACGATCTAATTGAACACGGTAAGCTTGCCCGAACCAGAGGAAGCCGTATCCAGCTGCAGTGGCTGTACGCAAGTGATGGTCGGCGATCCTCCGATACTCGTACTGTACCTTCCTGATTCACGGGCGCGTTCGAAACATTGATTCTATGGTCGACGTAGCAGCTTCGGCAGCGAATTCTAGCGGCGGTTACGGAAACTACGTGTGATTTGCGTCCAAAAATGTAGTTGAAAACACTACTTGCGTACGTTAAATGTCTACGTTAAATTTTCTGTGTGAGTTTCGTATTATAAGTGTATTTGCTACATGATAACTAGAGACCGGAAAAATTCGCGGATTCCTTTCGCGATAGGCTATAATCAAAAACGTTTGCCTTTTTACCGCATCAGTGATTGGGCAACAGTTTATCGGAATGACAATCGGCCAATGAAAAACCTTTAACAAAAGAATTATCGAATCACTAGCGTCCCAGTTAACAGGTATCACGAATCAGTAGCCAATGAGCAGATGTCATTTTCCCGCATGCATAGAGGATCATGGAGTCTATCCTACAGGTCATTGAAATCGCGAATTTTTTCCGGTCTCTAATGATAGCACATGAATTTGCTCGCTACCGAGTTGTCACCACGAGCGAGTGGTGAACTTTAGTATGTGTTCGTAAGTCGTCGGAGGTGGGAGGTTGGTGTTGTCTGACTCAATGTCAGTGAATGTTTTGCTTGCTACAACTGGCGGAGGGGGAAGGGAACGTTACCAGGCGTCCCTGGCGGCACTCGGAGTCGAGCTCGCCGTCCGGAACGGTTTAACGGCGAACTCGGACACGAGCCAAGAGCTCTGAGAGAAAAAAAAAATTGAGTTTTTTCAGGAGGGAGAGTGTGTTCAGAGCCGACTTAAAAACTCCCAGCTGCTAACTCGCTCGCCGAGAAGGAATAGAAGAACGAGAAATCCTATCATTAGAGACCTGCAAAATTCGCGGATTCATTCGGTGATAAGCTAGAATTCAAACACATATATCTTATAGATAATTTTGCTATTGGCTTACTGTTCATCTGGACGAATCTCAACCAGTTATAAACCCTCAACCAAAGAAGGATCGAATCACAGACAAACCAGCTGAGACGACTTACAAGTCGGCAGCCAATGAACTTGCGTTATTTGCCCGAGTGTACAGGGGTATGTGCATACTATCCTGAAGGCCATCGAAACCGCGAATTTTGCAGGCCTCTACCTATCATATCATACTGGAATAGCATAAGCGCGACAGCTGCGACACGCAGATTCCTAACCAACCACGTTTGACACATCTGTGACGTCAGCGTGAACAATATGGCGGATGCGACAGAATTTCCGATTGGGTCAGTTCTTCATTGGCGGAAACGGAGACGAATCTCCCAGGATCATTTCACTATCGCTTCTAGGCGTGGAAACGTAACAAATGGGCAAACCAATGAGATTGAATTTCAATGTTATGAAATATAAAATTAATAAAAATATATATTTAATTCTTCGAGATTATAACACGGGAAGAATTTGTATATATAATGAAAATAAACTACAAATGAATAATATATAGGGACCGGAAAAATTCGCAAATTCAATGACCTACAGGATAGACTCCAAGATCCTCTATGCACTCGGACAAATTACATTCTGCTCATTGGCTACTGACTCGTGACACCTATTAACTAAAATTCTTTGGATTCGATACTTCTTTCGTTGAGGATTATTCATTGGCTCATAGTCCTTCAGACAACCTGTGGTCAAATCACTGAAGCAGCAAAAATTTAAAGACATTTGGATTCTAGCCTATCGAGAAATGAAACGGCGAATTAACAGGGCTCTAATAATATAACACTAGATATGCTTGTAATTGTAAAAATGTTTAACGTATTCAGAACATAAACAAACATGGCCACCACGGCAGCCTAGAACTCGGCTTCTATTGGTCGCACGGAGCTACGTAAGCTTACGGATCTGTATCCGTCTGCGTGCCTATGTAGAATCTATGTTCCGTGAGATATGTCTCCGTTTACGTGTCATTTTATAACGGGCCTTAAAAGTGTTGAATACCCATTGCGGGTGCTAGGTTACTTAAACACATGTCACAATTTTGTTTGCGAAAATTTGTTTGACATTTGTTTTGGTAATTCTTTTTTTATCCTCATATTTTTGAGATTTTGTGTACTAAATTGATCTGTGTATTCTCTAAAATGGGTTTACGCCAAGTGATGTTTACATTTGAATGTTAAATTTGATTTAAACAAATTGCTTTCTGAAACATATATGTCACAGGGATTCACAAATATTTTAATCACATGTAATTATGGGGGGCAAAAACATCTTTATTTTCTACTGTTCATAACTCAAGTGGGATTTAAGACCGACATAATGCGTTTATTATAGGTATAATTCGATTCGGTGTGCACGTATATTAGACGTTTACCTTGCTAAATATAGCTTTAGTCGCAAGAAGTTGGTTAAGACGCAAGCCACAGCTGATGTTGCAAGCGAATGCATTTTTTCCACTGCAGGTGTACGACAGCTAACTAACAGCGCTTCAGGCATCGTTTCTAGTGCCATCTGTGCTGCTACTGCCTGTTAAGAATTTTCACTTCAAAATATTCTATAATTAGAGATCGGAAAAATTCGCGGTTTCATTTCGCGATATGCTAGAATCCAAATAAGTTTAAACTTTTGCTGCTTCAGTGATTGTACCACATGATGTCTGAAGGAATCAGAGCCAATGAATAATCCTCAATGAAAGAAGTATCAAATCAAAAAGCATTCTAGTTAATAGTTGTCACGAGTCAGTAGCCAATGAGCAGATGTAATTTGTCCGAGTGCATAGAGGATCTTGGAGTCCATCCTGTAGGTCATTGAATCAACGAATTTTTCCGGTCACTATCTATAATTTACGTGAACGATCAAAACCAAACAATAAAATAGAAAATGAATACAAATGTAACAAACATGCCCACAAAAAAAAAAACCTACGCATGCTGCCAGCTGTAAAGACGTTTCACTTGAAAATATTTAAAAAAAACATTCACTTGAACGATGAAATGAAATCAAAAGTACGTTAAGAATGTTCAAAATATTGTAACAAACATAACGACCCAAAATTCGCAACGAATTTTAGAATTAATTGTCTTACTCTTTCCTTTATTCGTTGTCAGTCTCCACCGCCCACCCTCCTCGGAGAAGTTTATTTTATCCGTGAGTCACAGAGGCGTGACGGTGCAGTACTTGTGAGAAGCTCAGGGAAAAGAAATTGGGAGGGGGGAGGGGGTTTATCAACGAAGCCGGCGGTAATTGGCGCGGAAAAGACAAGCAAAGAAGAGGGGGTTACAACGGCTGCCTCGTCCAGAGAGACCCGGAAAACAACAAGCAACGAGGAGAAGGAGCTTGTTCTCGGCTGTTGCCTTTCACACCCGTATTTGTTCCACTCGCATTTAAGCCGTTCGGCAAGACGTTCAGAGGTTTGGAATGGAAAAACCTCGTTAAGGGACATCGTTAGGAACCGAGATTTCAACATTTCTTAGGCCATAACAGTTCTCTATCGTTCAATTATAATTTCTTTTTCCAATATTTAGTTTTGTTAAATTGAAATTCCTTACTGGCTGCTACATATCTTATACTTTGTGAAGTCGCTATTCGTTTTTGTTAATAACTAGGGACAGGAAAAATTCGCGAATTCAATGACCCACAGGATGGACTCCAAGATCCTCTATGTACTCAGACAAATTACATCTGCTCATTGGCTACTGACTCGTGACAACTATTAACTAGAATGCTTTTGATTCGATACTTCTTTCGTTGAGGATTATTCATTGGCTCTGTTTCCTTCAGACAACCTGTGGTCCAATCACTGAAGCACCAAAGAATTAAATACATTTGGATTCTAGCCTATCGCGAAATAAACCGCGAATTTTTCCGGTCTCTATTAATAACAACTCTCAATAGACATAATGCTATGGTCTTTGGTTAGTGTCTAAAGGCGGTATTCCCAGACGTTCGGGTGAGGTAGCTAATAAGCAACGCCTTGTTGGCAGACAACCGTAACCTAACTCGCGGGCTGTTTTCCAGAGCGGGTCCACGCCAAATCCCAGTAAGGTAACAGATAGGCAACCGTTTTAATAAAAAGTGCCCTGCGCGAGGCTAGAAACTGATTCCAACGCATTCTAGCGGACGTTTCGCAATCATCGATAAAATTGTGACGGCAAGAATACTAGAGATAGCAACACCAGCGCTATATATATATAAAACCGCCTTTCTACTTTTCTCAGGTACTTTTTAAGTAACTAACAGAAAGTCGCCATGTTGATTTCGATAGGTTTTAAGCCATAAATAGAGACCAGAAAAATTCGCGGATTCCTTTCGAGACAGGCTGGAATCCAAACTCGTTTAGCTTAATGCTGCGTCAGTGATTGGACCGCAATTTTCTTGAAGGACTCTGAGCCAATGGCAAACAAACAACAAAAGAAGTATCGAATCATAAGAATCGCAGTAAACAGGTGTCCCGAATCGGTAGCCAAAGACCAGGTGATAGTTGTTCGAGTACATAGATAATCGTGGAGTCTATCCTAGTGGTCATTGAAACCGCGAATTTTTCCAGTCCCTTACTATTATTCATGTTATGAACTCTAAAATGTACCGAATGTATTCCGGAATATTGACTCCTGTGCATGCGCGGGCAACAGATGGATCACGGATAGGAAACCCAAATCCGTTCCCTAAAATTAAGGGTCTCGTTGTGTCCTATCGTGCACTAAGAATACTAAGAGGGTACGTGTGTATCATATTCCACAGCCTAATTTTTGAATCTTGGAATACCGGCTTTAATGCGTTATATCTGCCTTAATGAAGAGTTTTAAAAATTAGGTTAAAAATTTATTTATGGCTTAAAACCTATTAAAACCAACATGGCGACTTTTTGTTTCTATCTCTACTCCGTGAGGTACTAAATCAACTGCCATATTGTTTTATCGCTGTTCAACGTCATTATACTTGTTTTCCGGGGAATCACTATGGAGATTTCAGTACAATTAAAAATATATATATATAAGCTTAACTATAAAGTACGTAGTAAAATTGTTTCAAGATATTTATTTGTAAAGCTACAATTTTCAAACAGTGTTTTAAGAAGGAACTAAATGAATGCTGGAACTCCGTGTTTATCGTGATTTGGAAGACTAAAATATTAGTTCTTTGAAATTAGTCATAATATATATTTATTCTAAAAGAATTTGACGAAAAAAAATATTTATGCTGTTCTTTTTGTAAATTTAAAATAAAATATTTGAACAACAAGTTACCAAAAATTTAATTCTAACATTACAAAATGTTTTACAGTGTATGTAAGCGTTGCGAATTAAGTTTGGTTACAAAATCTACATGTAATAGCTATTATGTGATATTGATTAATTTCTTTCAGAAAAAAATTATTTAGTTTTACCTAGTCTTTTATTATCCTCCGAAATTCTATAGTTTTAAAAGGCTAAAATAAATTAAATACAATTTTCTGAAGGAAATTTAAACCATATCAAGCAGTAGCCACAAGAATTTCCTTTAAACCCAAAAATTTGCCCGTTATTTACTATTCTATATTGTTCTCCTTATACAAACTGAACAAAACAATTGGTTGTCTGTAAAGTCGGTTTACGGACGATAGTTTAACGTGACAACGTCATAACAAAACATTGATGAAATGATTGATCCAGAAGAAAAGGAAATATCATATTCGTCCTGAGACTGAGCCGTAATAGGTTTTTGCAACCAAACCAGTTAGGCATTAAAAAATATTATACGTATTCTTTGAGAAAGATTTTTTTTTTAAATTTTTCTATCTTTTGTATGATAAAATATACCTCTGCATACTTTTATGAATAAAATTGAATCATTTTTTATTGAATTATCACTATTTTGTATGGATACAAAGGAGTGAAATTAAATGTACTATTTAATTAATAAATTTACTTTTATTTGCATTCATTAATTCAAATATATTTATTACTTTTGAAATCTTGCGTGCGCCGTATTTATTTTTACAAGTACAAAAAAAAATTTCGCAGCTGCCGGGGTTTCGAACCGATAACCTTTAGATTGGAACATAGCGGTGCTGACCGCCAGGCCACGAGGCCATACTGGAAGTATAATAGTTTCAGATGGCATATACAAATTATAAAAATTTTGTTCACGGTAGGGGAATAATATTATTTCGTTTTTATAACACGATTTTATAACAAATACGCATCCCAAATACACCAAACTTATTTAAGTTATAATGTGTTACAATATTTTTTTAAAACATTGTGCAAAAGATCCCGGGTGTAATTTGAATTATTATGTGTAACTGTACAACACCATTGTTGGTTCAAAACTTACTTGAATATTCAACATTACTTTTAAATAACCATACCGTTTGTCCTGAAAATCGGTGGACAATCGTTAAATTACATAATATTAATAATTCAAACGACGAAAATATGATTGAAAAGTCAAATCGATGGTTGTTCCAATCGAGTGGAAGAGAGATGCCACGCATGCGTACAATGAGCATGAAGAGAGATGCCACGCATGCGTACAATGAGCAAACAGAACACATCCGTAGTGGGACATCCGTAGTGGGACACTTTTTTGTGCGTGCAGCCGGCGTTCATCGATTTATTAGACTTTGTCACGTCAAAATGTTAAAAATTCCATTTTGCCACGTAATTATGCAAAATAAATGCAGTATAAATATATATATAATTTTGTTGAAGTTCGGCCACTCATAAGTCTACAATTTTAACCACGTTAAACATATAAATTAATGATCTGAAACCAGGCATACCCTCTTAAACACATTAATTTTAATACGCAACGAGTATTAATGTGTTTCAAAATTACATTTATATTTAAATAAACCAATAAATAAATAAAAAATTTGATCTCCTGTTTACATCCGGCACTGTAACCCAATATTATTATTTTTTAAATCCAAATGATGAAGTTGGAGTGACATAAGTATCTGTCGAACTTAAACTGACGGAGAAAATCTGAAGCCATGTAGGCCAAGTTGGAGATGAAAATTTAACAGGGGTGACAAGAATGATAGTGGTGACAGAAGTGGCAGGGGTGATAGTGGTGACAGTGGTAACAGGAATGACAATGGTGAAAGAGGTGACAGGGGTAACAGTGGTGACAGTAGTGACAAAGATGATGGGGGCGACAATGGTGACAGGGGTGACAGTGGTGACAGGGGTGACAGTGTTGACAGGGGTTACACGGGTGAAGGGGGTAACACGGGTGGCAGGGGTGACAGGGGTGATAGGAATGACAGTTTTGATAGGGATGACAGTGGTCTCAGTGGTGACAGGGGTTACATGGGTGACAGGAATGACAGTGGTGACAGTGGTGACAGGTTACACGCGTGACAGGGGTGACGGGTGACAGGAATGACAGTAGTGACAGGTGTTAAATGGGTGACATGGGTGACAGGGATGACAGGGGTAACAAGGGTGAAAGGGCACAAAGTGCTGTTGCAGCAGCTGGATGCGCCCGTGTCAGCGAGCATCTTCGCGATGACAGTGGGACACCTGGTTTCCTTTTCCCTTCATTTTTACGGCCTTTCTCTTCCCCATTCACACTTGTTCAAGTGTGTCAGTCCCGCCTGGCAGTGGCGAGAGGTAACGGTCCAGGGGCCGAGGGAGGCTCTTCTGTCAACACGGGTCGTCATCGCTGCGTCCGGGCTGCAACTGGTACAGTCGGTGTCTCGTGACCTGTTTCACACTTGACGGGTCTCGACAGTAGATCCCGGCTGGTGCCCATTTCCCCCGTTGCCACTTGCAAAGCGACACGTGACTAGAGACCGGAACATTTCACATATTTTTTCGCGATAGGATGGAATCCAAACTCGTTCACATTCATGCTGCTTCTGTGATTGGACCTGAGTGTACCTATAGTTAGGGACAGGAAAAATTCGCGAATTCAATGACCTGCAGGATAGGCTCCAAGATCCCCTATGCACTCGGACAATTACATCTGCTCATTGGCTACTGACTCGTGACACCTATTAACTAGAATGCTTTTGATTCGATACTTCTTTCGTTGAGGATTATTCATTGGCTCTGATTCCTTCAGACAACCGGTGGTCCAATAACTGAAACAGCAAAAATTTAAACAAATTTGGATTCTAGCCTATCGCGAAATGAAACCGCAAATGTTTCCGGTCTCTACTTATAGTACTCTCAGCCAATTAAAAAAAAAAACCTAAACATACGTATCGAATCGCAAGCCCCCCAGTTAGCAGATCTCACGAGTGAGTAGCCAATGAGTAATTATACGATCGTGAAGTCTATCCTAGAGGTAATTGAAACCGCGAAATTTTCCAGGCCCTACACACAATACATAATGTTTATTTATGAAAATTTCCAACCACGTTAAGTTTGATAAAACAACAATAACAGAGGATACGTAGACCAGTGGGAAAACCTTCGAAAGTTATCAAGTTTGAGACATATTACTAGGCATATTACTAGGCATGCAAATTTCGCGAAAAGATTCCGAGGCAAGCTGAAAATTAAAACACTGTAGCATCGTCTGTTTTTCGTGATTGGGCGAGTTTCTTTCAGGTACATGACGATTGTTAAAACACCAATCACCTAATTCATTGCGGACGCAAATGCGTCCTGAGTGGCTCAGCCGAACAAGGCAGCCACTTCTCTCCCAGACGGCCGCCAATCATAAGGAAGAAACCGCTGGTGCGCGTTTACCTCGTTGCAGTCTAACAGGCGTTCAGCTTTATTCGCGAAAAATGCCTGCCCCTAGGCATGAAGTATAAACGAAAGTTGTTAAAATCAACCTTTGAAAAATGTTATTGTCCACAACTGCGCACATAGCCACGATTACTCAATTTCAATTCGGTATCAAGTTGATAACCACGAACCAGCGTGTTATTCAAATACCATGTTAAAAGAGGCTGTCTACTAAAATATAATTATTTTGCTCATAAACGTAAGAGTAAGTCCTTGTATGAAGTAATATATTTTATCCATGGCAATTTTATATTCTCACGTTATCATGGCTCATGGAAAATTTGAATCTGCAATTTAACGAAAGTATACTGATAGTTAATTTTCAAGTGATGTTTAAAATATCAAAAAAGAACCATCATAATAAATTTTCAATCAGTCAACGTGAATAAATAATAATATATATATGTTTATCAGAGTCATAAGACACTATGTCACAAAAACAATTTTTTTTCAAGCGAGCAGTTAAAAGAATTTTAAATATTGTGTCACTTATATACTTAACTATTTTCTACTCAAAATACGTGAATTGTTGACGTATCGTAGATTTTAATGTTGTATGGTTTAATTTGAATTTCGTCTAAATATATTTGATGCAAACTTCTATTTTTAATAGTCTGCAATTTTCACTTTGTAAATATATTAAGATAGTTTCTACTCGGAATAAACCTAATGAACATCGCGGCTAGGTTTCATTTAACCATTTTATGAATAATAGTTTAAATTACTTTCACGGGCATTCCTTGTCCAACTATTTTGAAATAAAATATCAGTATTATTCTGATAATTCGTAAAAACGCTGGGTGAAGAGTTTACCCATTGTGTGTTGAATTGCTTTCTTATAAATACTTCAACTTTAGCGTATTTACAACGAGTTTCAATCCGTGAACAAAAAATAAATTATCTTTTAACGTCACTTAAACATTTAATAAAGTGTGCGCGTGGAATAAAAAAAATGACACAAAGAAAATTGTTCGTCATCGCAGACGATAAGTTTGTTCTGTTATCGCTATCAAGGCCCCGCAACCAGTTGTTGTTCACTCAGTCGTTTGCACTGTAAATATTTTCTGCAAAAGGAAAGAATATAATATTACACATATTTATGAATGTGTACATCTATATAAAAACAACTGTGGCACTACAAAATAGTGTTCACGCTATAACTGGGTTTGGATTATTAAGGCATTTATTCTTTGCGTTTTCCCAGTGCCTCCAATAGTTAAAGTTATTTGTAACCGTTCCCTGAATTTGTGTTCTCTCCCACAAATATTTCGCGGATTTATAACCCTCCAGACTAGACTGAACTTGTCTACATATAATTATGTATTTATTATAACGCTCATAAATCCATAATAAGTTTCCATTCTTTGGCACATAGAAAATAAATATGTTCTTTACTTTTCTAAAAAAATTTACATTGGAAACCAGTTTTCAGAAATAATTTGTGTTATTACAAGACAGATATTGTAGCTTTATACAACACATGGCTATAATTAGTTTTTTTGCATGTATGAAATACTTTTTTTAAAATAATATGAAATAATATATATATAATATGAATATGAATACGAAAAAGGCGCTTGGCATAGTTTTATATTTTAATATATGTTTCATTCAACAATAACTCTTTAAACCATGTAAAAGATGATCTAAGAGTCAACAATTGGACTTTATTTAGTTTTATTGTGCTATTAATATGCGCAGTTAATACTGGGAAGCTATTCAGGGAATGATTTACAAATAACTTCAACTATTGGAGGTACTGGGACAACACAAATGCATAAATGCCCGGGTAAGAATCCGAACCCTGTATTACTGCGAACGCTGTTTGTAAGTGAAACAGTTGTATTCATGTAAATGTATAAATTTAGAGATGTCGTTATTTTTATATCAATAATTCTGTGCCATTTACAATTTTAAAAAAAAACAGCGCGGGTTACACATTAGTCGACCACATTATCTGCTTGTTATGGATCGGAAAAATTCGCGGATTCAATGACCTCTAGGATAGCCTCCATTATCCTCTGCATTTCTCAAGTAAACACGCGTGTTCATTGGGTACTAAATTGTGAGGCGTCTCCACTGGGTAGCTTGTGATACGACGCTTCTTTGGTCGATAGTCTCTCATTGGCCCAGAGAGCTCCAGTTAAACTGCGAGCCAATAGCAGAACCAGCAGAATTGTGCACATGTTTGAATTTCAGCCTATCACGAAATGAATCCGCGAATTTTTCCGGTCTCTACTGCTTGTTTATGACGGGCTCAGGTTCGTTAAGAGCGTGTGAATAGCACTGTAGTTCAATTATCAACTTGAAGCAGATGTATATGTGTATTGAGTCTACTTTTATACTCAAGGAATCCACGAGATAATCGAAAGAAAAAAAGTTCGTTTAATGTCTGAATTTCCAGTCTTTGAGTAAGTACTCACGTGGACTGCCATACTTGATCCGCCGTCTTCTTAAATTAGTTGGCGGGTTTTTCGTTGTTTTTCCCATGTTTTAGGCAACTTGATTTTGTGTAATTCCTTTTCAGTGTATCTATTAATTTTGTTTTCGTGTAAGAGCTTCGGGCTGAGGCATGAATATGTAATTTTGTATCTGTTTTGTATTGCTCGTGTATATTTAGTGTTAATAAACCTTGTGAACTGAAATGAACTTTAACCACCGCATGTGCCCGCTTTCCGAGAAGAATTTGAAAGACGTGGAAGTTGAGGATCCTAACGGCACCCCACATGATGTCCGGACAGTTATTTGGTCCTTTTATTGTTCCGCCTTTTCCGTCCTTGTGGGAGACCCGTGTTCGCTGTTTGCGGAGGAGTACAAGATGGAGGGGGGAAGAGGGGGGAGGACTATAGCAAGACCGAAACGCGTTTACAACCTCAGGAACAGAATAAGTCCTTCGCTCTCACGGAAGTGTATACGGCTAGCATTATGTTCAAAGTCCTGGGGGGGCCTTCTAACAAGGGCGATGAACTCTCACGTTGGACTTAAAGGAAGAAACTTTGGCCAGGCGCATGCAGGTACAGCAGACTTCTGATAGTCCGGGATTCAGTGGTTCGGAATGCTGGATTTTCCGGTGTTGAAACACCTAGGTAAAAGACGTTTGGGCTTTTCTGTATGTAATTATTAAATAATTGCGGCTTTTGGAATTACGTTTCTCACGGCCAGAAATTGCCCGAGGTTTCGGTGGAACTTTCAAAAAGTGCCTCCAGCCTATTGTTGTAAAAGTTACGCTAGTAAAAAGAAGCTTGGTTTTGGCCGTTTTGGTGCGTGCAGCTCCGCGTCAGGACGTTCCTGACGCGAGCCTACCATAAGTTATGTTACGTGTGCGGTAGGCTAATAATAGTATGTATAAAAAGGTTATCATCAGACTGCTGATGGTATGTTAAGTTGCGAACGGGAATACGCGATTTTAAAGTTATTAACGTCAGAAGATATCATTAGTCCAGGTATGGCCATATTGTTAACACTCTATCACTAACGCTGTACTGACACCCTGCAACTTTTTAACTTGCCGATTGATATTATGACTTTGTTTATGTTGCTGGGATAAACTAAAACCAACCGCTATTAAATATTATATTTACTAAATTAATTAGCCTCTCAGTATTATTAATGGCACGATCATATGAACATACAATGCACAACTATCTTAGTGGTCTTGAGTCTATAGGTCTTATGTTTTATCGGACAATTGATTTAATTTATGAGTTAGTGAATTTTTCGAACCGTAAATCCATTTTTTAACTCTACGTGAAACATGTAAGTAGGTGTATTTGGTTCATCCTGGGACAGGGGTGTGGGGTGGGGGATCCGGGGATCCGCGGCGGTCATCTTGGATTACGTCAGTTCCGGCGGCCATCTTGGATTACGCCACTTCCGGCGGCCATCTTGTATTTGACCTTGACCTTTGACCCCGACGACCATTTTGTTTTTCTAGAACATTCCGCCATTTTTTTTTCTAGATCATTCCGCCATTTTGAGTTTCGTCCACCATCTTGAAAATCTTTATGTATTATCCGATTTTAATGGGAAAAAAATTAAAATTTATAAAAAATTAAATAATCAAAATTTTAAAATAAAATTTAAAAATATATTATTTAATACAATTTTAATTAAATACCTGCGCATCGAACACCCAATTCCTCTATATTACGTATACACCATCTACCACCCCACTCCTATGTTACAATGATATCGTTATCGAACACCCCACTCACCCCTGTTACAATTTTTCGTTACACCGCATTCTTTAAAATAAATTTACTATCAAAATAAAAAATATATACCATCGTTGTCTGCCGGAGGCAGCCATCTTATTTATTGGAGACCGCCATCTTGATTTCATCTGATGGATGTTATCATCGGGTGTAGGTTTCTAAAGTACGTTAGTGTATGTAAGGTCGATTTCCTATCCCGTACCAGCATTATTATGACCCTTATAGACGAAAACCACAAAATCCACAGTCATTTTGCTGTTGTAACCACCATTTTTTCTTAAAGTCTTATCATTTATAGGTTTTAACTGAAATATATGTTATCGATACTATCTTTGTGGATGCGATAGTTAAAGTAATGATAATTTAAAAAAAAAAAACATTTATTAACCCATCATAGCGGACCAGAAATTTTTCAGAGTTCTAACTCACAAGTAATATTCTCTTCTCTTGTTTGCGTACTCGTATTTAAAAAGCTGCATGGTAGCAGATATTTTTAATGTCTGTGTATAATTACATTCCTAAACAAGTCCGTGTTTGCGTACTCGTGTTTAAAAGCTGCATGGAAGCAGATATTTTAATGTTTGTGTATAATTACATTTCACCATTCTGTAAGATATTTATAAGTATCAGTACCTCGTGGCATATAGGTTCTATATTAAAAATAATAAACAATATGTAGGTAAAATTGTATTTATTAAATTAAGAACATATTTTACACAACAAAAATGGAGCAAAACAGAAACTATACATCAAAAAACTTAAACTTTACAACAAAAATGGAAACTATTCAGCAAAAACACAAACTGTACAACAAAATGAAAACTATAAAACAAAAAACAGAAAAAAACTATACAACAAATGGAAACAACTACCAAACTGCCAAACTATTTAAATCAAAAACTATTTACAGGAAAAAAAAAATTATTCGTCGCCTCATACATATCCGTGGGGGACTGTGTGGATACCATCTTCGCAGATCAGCCGTTTGTCGTCCTCCCACGTTATGGCCAGCTTATTGCTGTACTCAGTATAGAGTATGTGCTGACGGGAGCGAATTGCTCTAACGCCTGCCCTCATTGTGCGGTGGTCTTGCAGGGCATCCAGGTAGTCGTCGAATGTTATGTGTTTTTTGACCACACATCGCTGGATGCCCTTGGCCTTTTTCTCGCTCTTACCACCACACCTGTAGGCGTAGAGTTTGGCCCGTAGGCTTACAAACTCCTCCATCACTTCTCCCCCACATTCATCTTTGAATTTACCGACAACTTTCTTGTTGATGGGGGAGAAGCATGGGTGGTCGGAAGGGTAGCAGCTGGTGTCGAATTTGGCCATCAGTGTAGGGTCGGCTTTGAGGTCTGAGTAAAAGTCTGTTGTCTGGATCTCATACACAAAACTGTCTGTATCCATATACATCAGGTGAATATTGTCATGGTAACGGGGTTTCATGGTATTGTAGTGGAAGTCGTACATGAGAGTCTTTGAAAGATCTAGTACGGCCAGTCCGGCATAGATCGGCTTGTCGAAAATGATGGTCTCGTGATTAAGGTGGACTAGAGACAAATTCGGTTCGTACATTGTACGGTCCTTGAAGGACGGACGACACACCAACTTCTTGAACCTCTTCTCGGAGCACACCAACTCCATTTTGAGCCTCCGCCTTTTATTTTCCATCAGTTTACCAAATGTCGAGTTCACAGCGAGCTTAAAGAACTCCTTCTCGAACTCGTTGGCTGCTGCTTTCCGCTTGTTGGTATTCAGCCGAATATAGGGCTCCAACCATGCCGACTGCTCAAACTGTAGGACTCGGTGTATCTTAGTCACTCTCAGCCCATGAGATACTGCTTGCTGTAGATTTTTGTAGTGGACAATGTAGTGCTCTTTATTTTCAAGAGTTGTCATCAGCTTTGATTGCTTTGAGCCGGGCGGGCACTGATTTACGGGGAGAAATGGCAGGTCTTTATGACTTTCGTGGAGCTCGGGAGGGTACTCCACATCACACTCAATAATGTAGCCTGTAGGAGAATCATCTGGGACAGACACGACATCAATTGATGTGTCTGCCCATTGGAAATGCCGAATTGGAAGCGGCAGAGACATCGCCCACCCGTACAAATTATTTGCATCAATGTACTCCAGGAATGTGGATGGCTTGGATGCATCATATGTCTCAGGTATGTAGGAGTTATTGGCTACGCAATGACGTTTAATGCTTTGCGCTACTCCTCCCCTAATACCAGCCTCCACAAACATATACATGTCATAATCTGTGAGAAGCTCTAGCTGTACACCTGTGGTTCGAAGCATCGCATCGAAAGCGAATCCAGGACAAGAAATATAGTGAGACGGATCTAAACTATATGTCTCCAAACATATGGAACGGAAATTCTCGAATACGTCCGCCAAAATCAGAACATCCGTCTTTAGGTACAAGTCAGCGTACTCCCCCAAAGTAGCACACTGAAACTTATCCCAGACTTTCACTGCATGAGCGTACTCCATCTCTGAAATCATGGAATCAGTCAGACTATTGTAGAAATCGCCGATAGGTGGAAGACTAGTATCATCTAGTCGAGCAAAAGAATCGACAAAATCATACGGGAAGACACCCTTGCGGGTAACCAACTCCAACTCATCAGGCGCGAAAAACTCAGCAGTACTGACAAACTTGTCTGCCGGCAAGAACTCAGCGAGCGAAGCAAGACCCCGACTCATGAAACGGAACGTATCGACAAACTGAATGCTGAACTTATCATGCAACTTCTTGGAAAAAGTTATCAGCTTCTCCTCTGAATTCGGGATTATGAAGATGTCTTTACTGTCGTACCCCAACTTCCTGATAATGAAGTTCTGGTCGTACGCCAACTTGTGGAAGAACACAATTAACTTCTTTGGTCTGCGCCTGAGAAGGTTGCAGTCATTACATGCAGGTCCCAGATATTCACCGGTAAAGTGATTGTGATCACGAACTTTCATTGCAGTTCTTCCGAACTTTCCTCCACAGTAGCAACACACACCTGCTTGCAGAAAAGCAGTGTTCTGTGCATGTGTGAGCAGAGTCATAGGAACAGATGTAAAAAATATTTTTTGTACATCATGACCAATCTCCACAATGCGAGAAATGAATTTATCTTCTGCGTCACAACCGCGATACAATTCAGGCTCTGATGGAAGCGCTGAAGTGAGGTGTGCTGGAATGACTGTATTATCTGCTTTCACATAAATGCAGTAGCTGTATGCTTTATGCTTTTGGTACTGCAGCGTGTATGCTTCATCAGGATTCGGGTGACACATATGGATTTTCTCCAGAATTGCTTCAAAGTCGCAATAAACCACGATGGGCATCTTATCAGCATGGTGGAAGTTTTTGAACTGCAGAACAGGAGGCTGGCCATTTTCATCAAGCTGAGGCATCTCCATCCGAACAGAAGCATGCTGTTTGCAGAGCTCACGGTGTTTTTCCAAACACTGAAGACCAGTGAGCCCGCTAACCCTATCCCGATCATCATAATGCTTGAAGCATCTTTTGCAAACATGAATAGCATCATGATGTGTAGTTATTTGGGACCGAACAAGGGCAGAAAAATTTTTAATGTAGGTGAAATGGGAGGAATTGTCATTGACCAAGAGCAGAAGGTCGAAATGATGTTCTTTTTCTTCAGGAGCGACTCGTGCAGGTACAACATTCAGATTCTCGTCGATGCTGTAGATGTTGATGGAGACTCCAGGGTTCTGTTTTTCGAACAGCGGTATTTGTCTGATTGGAGTAGGAAACTCGATGTTCGTGAAGTTGAATTTCTCTTCCAAGTCATGGTATCGCTGGTTGACACGCTCTGGATGCTCTCCTTCCACGTACTTCACAAGAATAGACCACTTAAAACACATGTGGTCTTCGAGGTTTTGTGGATTTATCACCGCATGTCTTGACTCGATGGTGGTAGGCAGTTCGATGTAGGAGCTGGCACGGAGTGGATCGAGCTTGTTTATGCGAAGTTGAAGTCGCTTAACGGCCGACAAAGTCCATCCGGACCCTTTTCCCATGTAGTCTTCCTCCTCCTTGCAGATCTTAGAGATGGATTCAGTTACTGCTTCCTCCACCTCATGAACTGCGTAGAGGGGCACATTAATGGTTTGGAATGCTCTCTTGTCTTCGCTGACATCCACAGGTTTTTCGTAATCACACTCAAGCACGATGTTGAATTTGAGTGGACCGTTCTCCTCTATCTCCTCTACCAGTTGGCTCATTATTTTTGCCTTGATGGAGTTCAGATACGAGCAGATATCCTTGGCAGTACTTGACGTGTTTTCTGCCACATACGTCTTCAAGTTGCCCTTGAATCCTACTTCAGCGATGATGAAGCCATGGAAATTGGCCAAACCAGTCCCAGTCACCACCTTTGTTCGGCTGGTCGAAGGCTTGGGCGTAACTGCAGGCTTAACTGCTACCATCCTCTGCTTCTTTGTCGGAGGTGGAGCAGGCCCCTTGCATATCTTGATGTGGGCTTTTAACTTATCAGCCCTGGCGAACTCCTTAGCGCAGTTTAAGCAGGAATTCACTATGCGGTTTGGGTTAAGACCGCAAGCCGACTTCTCATGTAGTCTGGCGACATCAGCACGGGCGAAGGCCTTGTAGCAGAAGCTACACCGGGTGCCTGATGTCGTGGCGACAGCTCCAGTACATGATGCAAGGTGCTGCTGCATCTTATCGCTGCGTGCGACCATCCTTCCACATAGGTGGCACTGCTGGTGGTTACGATGCTGGTTCTCAGCACACTGACGCTCGTGCCGGTAGCGGTTGTTGCCTGCCGTGAATGTAGCAGAGCAGAAACGGCATTTCTGGACGGTAGACGCCATCACGACAATCGGTAGACTGGTCTCAACGTACGGAACACGCGAAGGAAGCTCGACGTACGGAGAACTATAAAAGAAGAATTAAGAATACAATGTAGCTAGATGTTACATGAAAACAAACATAACCTCAAAACTCTAGCCCTCAAGCTTACTAACCTAAACTGATAGCAATGTTACTAAATAAAAAAAGTTGCAAACATAACCTCAAAACTCTAGCCCTCAAGCTACTAACCTAAAGTGTTAGCAATGTTACTAAATAAAAAAGTTACAAACATAATCTCAAAGCTGCTCCTTCATGTACAATCCTAAAAATGGTAGAATTTTTAAAGTACTGATAAAAGTTAAAGCTGAAAAAGTATTCAATGTTAACTAAAAATGATTGATTACATAACCTCAAAACTACTCTAATGCACAACCCAAAAATGCTACAATATTTAAAGTACTGTTAAAAGTTTAAGCTAAACAATTCCTGGCTACCCACACATAAGTGTACAGAGAAAAAACTAGCTAGCTGATAACCTACGAAAAAGCTGAGAAACATTCAATGTTAACGAAACATGTAGCATACCTCAGAAAATAATGAAGTGGAGTTGTAGAACACGAAGTAGCGTTGGTGGTAGAAATCGTGGTAGCAGCGAAACACACACGAAATAGCTCTCTCAAACTCCAAGAACACAATGAAGCTCCGACAGCTAATCCCGGCCTTTTATAGCCGCGGACCTGCTTGTTCTTGGAAAAAAAACAATTAGGAACATAGTATTTTTACCGAACCTACCAATAGGAATGTAGTATGTGGAGGGGAAGTACCATTGTCTTCGGAAAAACCCAGCATGACTCATGCGCAGGTCGTAGCAGGTCTGTGAGGGGTTGGAGGTAGAAATGTAGGTAATAACTTAACATAGGAAACCACTCTCGGGTAAAACCACTAATAGCCTAGGTGATTAGAGATTAGGTCGCGAGGCACTGCATGCATCGTGACTCATCACTCAGGAATGTCGTCTCGCAGTGCCGAGGGGACCCGAACAATAGACTTGACCGTGCATGTCACAACAGATCCATTAGTCGCCCGACTTTGTGGCGCCATGAGGCGCTCAGGTAGCAGTCATGGTCTACGGCAACAGACTCGTTAAAGTGTCATTACGAAGCACTCAAGCTGCGTTCGAGGAACATACAGCTAAATATTCATTATAGATATGTAAGGAAAGAAATAAAAATTAATAGGGTAAGTTTAATACATTTATTAAAAGTAAGAACACATTACAAAGCTATAACATTAAAAATTTATTCTACATTAGTTATGACCAACATTCGTTTAAAAATTTTTAGCATTTCATTGCGAACAATCAGTTGAACATCCATAGTATGACACATTTTGCTGATGTTCCAGGAACCAACCCGTTTCACAACCATTTAAGGAGACTTTCCTTAAGCTCTCTTTTCATTGGTCAAATAAAACATCTCCCTCTCTTCCCCTCATACAATGATGCTGCTTCACCATCATGCTAAAATTCTGCAAGACCAAAAAAATTTGCTTCCCTTAAACCTTACGGTAGAAATTTCATCCTAGGATGCTGTTACTGCATCTAGAAATTAAAAATTATATTATCTCATACAGGTTTTATTTACATGTTAGACTTAACCATCCTACCACACACATGCACACACATGCACACACTTACACACACATGCATACGCATGCATGCACTGAGATGAAATACATACTCGCCCACATAATGTACTTATTTTTACAAAGGCAACATATTAAAACACATAATATTTAAATTTTGTGTAGATTGTATGGTACCAGAAACCATACTGCAAAACGAGCGGACAACACTAGAGTCTTTACTAGGATTGGGCTGATGGATTACCTCTGGAACGCCCTTGTTGCCTTCAACGACTCAGAATTAATACTTTTATCCATCAAAAAACAACAGTTTAACTAAGCAAACATACACCCCACACCCCTCAAAAAATTGTTATTACACAAGGCATTATTTACATGCCAGGAGACCGCACATACGAAGTGCGCAGCTTCAGGTTAGAAATATTTATTAAAATAACCGCTAAAGATGCTAATTTGTTTATGAAAAAATTGCACATGACATACAGACACTTGGTTATTTACACACACACACATACATACATACATACACCCTGCACGGCTTCAGAAGGAAACAATATTTTGAAAACCACTCAAGACTTACATCTGTTTATGAAAAGGAGCTAAAAATTAATATTTTTTCAAAGTTAATTTTAGAGATGAAACCTCATGTGCAAGTCCTTGCATGCGAGAACATTTTATTACACAATTATCTTCATTTTTTCCAAACCATAGGTCTGATGTCTGGATACCACACAAATCTCATACTTAACATATGAACTACGAGATGACTGCATGCCAGTCCAAGCCCCCTACGCTTAGAGACGAAACTGCACTAGAAGCGTTAGCAAGCATTGCAATTATCTCTTTTCACTAATGCAGTTTCACCTCTGACTAGGTGGACCTCCTGAAACAGCAAACATAGGACAGTGAAACACATTAAAATAATGCATTTCAAAATAATTGAATCATATAAAACACTGCATATTTCTCGTAAAACCACCACGCAACTGACAGCCCTTTCAATCACAATTCTGCGAATGCTATCACAGAATGTTAGATTTAGAAAGAAAGGATCATTCATTCCTTAATTATGGAACACAGTAATACATCACATGAAGAGAAACAAAAAAGGCACACACTTCGTTCTTAGACTCGTGCCGCCTCCTTGACAGAGAGAAAAGATTTTACACATAAAATAGTATATATTTCTTTTCCAGCGATGAAGCTGTACTAATATAACCTTGTCAAGCTTAGATGATCTAGGGAGAGACAAAGTAAATAAATATATTAACAAAAAAAGTCGGCTAAAAATCATTTACAAACAAAATACTTAATGTTCCTTCGATTACATATTTTTCTCAATTTAATAAATGAGAGAACACAAACATTTGCTTAAATCACTATTTATCAATTTTAAACTCTCGTGTACATTAGGAAAAAATTTATATTATCATTCATTATTAGCTGTAATGTAAAAAATTCAAAACAGTTTCTTTGTGGGATGTAGAATGCTCACTCACGATCGAAAAAAGGAGGGGTCTTCGCTGTAACTCAAGGGGAGGGGGAAACCATCTTGAAAGTTGACGTTTCTCATATATTTGGATATATTAGTAATCAAGCAAGTAATAACATTTGGTGGTATAATCTCCGTCTGATTAAAGTTTATTTGCTAACATGAATTCACAAATTAAACGAATATGTGAGTACATTTGCATATATTTTATAGAAAAAAATGCACAGATTGTTTTATCATGAATAACCAGGAGCACACTAAAAAAAACCAACGAAATTCTCGCCAATAATAACCAACAGCACACGAAAAACAGAAAAAAAAACGATTTGTCAGTAATAACATGCAGCATGCGGAGAAAATCAACAAAATATTGTCAAGAATAAACATCAGTACATGTAGAATACCAATAAATTCTTGACATGAAAAAGGCTGAAGTGCACGGAGAAAATCATCAAATTGTTGTCAGGTAAAAAAAAGCAGAAGCACATAAAAAAACCAACAAAATTCTAACACAGTAAAGTTGAAGCACATGTAGAAATCTATCGAAATTTCACGTGAAAAAAATAGGAGCACTTAGAAAAAAACCACCAGGGAGAAGACGTCGTTTAAAAACATCATAAATTATCAACTTTTTAAAAAAAGTTCAAATTATTTCATGCTAGAACTCTCATGTCGCTTAAGCAAAGAGTTCACAAACTGGCTTGTGCCAGAACTCTCATGTTGCTTAAGCAAACAGTTCACAAGCTGACTTGTGCTAGAACTCTCATGTTGCTTAAGCAAAGAGTTCACAAGCTGACTTGTGCTAGAACTCTGTTTTTGCTTAAGCAAAGAGTTCACAAGCTAACTTGTGCTAGAACTCTGTTTTTGCTTAACATGAGAGTTCTAGCATGAAATAATTTGAACTTTTTTTAAAAAGTTGATAATTTATGATGTTTTTAAACGACGTCTTCTCCCTGGTGGTTTTTTCTAAGTGCTCCTATTTTTTCACGTGAAATTTCGATAGATTTCTACATGTGCTTCAACTTTACTGTGTTAGAATTTTGTTGGTTTTTTTTATGTGCTTCTGCTTTTTTTTACCTGACAACAATTTGATGATTTTCTCCGTGCACTTCAGCCTTTTTCATGTCAAGAATTTATTGGTATTCTACATGTACTGATGTTTATTCTTGACAATATTTTGGTGATTTTCTCCGCATGGTGCATGTTATTACTGACAAATCGTTTTTTTTTCTGTTTTTCGTGTGCTGTTGGTTATTATTGGCGAGAATTTCGTTGGTTTTTTTTAGTGTGCTCCTGGTTATTCATGATAAAACAATCTGTGCATTTTTTTCTATAAAATATATGCAAATGTACTCACAGATTCGTTTAATTTGTGAATTCATGTTAGCAAATAAACTTTAATCAGACGGAGATTATACCACCAAATGTTATTACTTGCTTGATTACTAATATATCCAAATATATGAGAAACGTCAACTTTCAAGATGGTTTCCCCCTCCCCTTGAGTTACAGCGAAGACCCCTCCTTTTTTCGATCGTGAGTGAGCATTCTACATCCCACAAAGAAACTGTTTTGAATTTTTTACATTACAGCTAATAATGAATGATAATATAAATTTTTTCCTAATGTACACGAGAGTTTAAAATTGATAAATAGTGATTTAAGCAAATGTTTGTGTTCTCTCATTTATTAAATTGAGAAAAATATGTAATCGAAGGAACATTAAGTATTTTGTTTGTAAATGATTTTTAGCCGACTTTTTTTGTTAATATATTTATTTACTTTGTCTCTCCCTAGATCATCTAAGCTTGACAAGGTTATATTAGTACAGCTTCATCGCTGGAAAAGAAATATATACTATTTTATGTGTAAAATCTTTTCTCTCTGTCAAGGAGGCGGCACGAGTCTAAGAACGAAGTGTGTGCCTTTTTTGTTTCTCTTCATGTGATGTATTACTGTGTTCCATAATTAAGGAATGAATGATCCTTTCTTTCTAAATCTAACATTCTGTGATAGCATTCGCAGAATTGTGATTGAAAGGGCTGTCAGTTGCGTGGTGATTTTTCGAGAAATATGCAGTGTTTTATATGATTCAATTATTTTGAAATGCATTATTTTAATGTGTTTCACTGTCCTATGTTTGCTGTTTCAGGAGGTCCACCTAGTCAGAGGTGAAACTGCATTAGTGAAAAGAGATAATTGCAATGCTTGCTAACGCTTCTAGTGCAGTTTCGTCTCTAAGCGTAGGGGGCTTGGACTGGCATGCAGTCATCTCGTAGTTCATATGTTAAGTATGAGATTTGTGTGGTATCCAGACATCAGACCTATGGTTTGGAAAAAATGAAGATAATTGTGTAATAAAATGTTCTCGCATGCAAGGACTTGCACATGAGGCTTCATCTCTAAAATTAACTTTGAAAAAATATTAATTTTTAGCTCCTTTTCATAAACAGATGTAAGTCTTGAGTGGTTTTCAAAATATTGTTTCCTTCTGAAGCCGTGCAGGGTGTATGTATGTATGTATGTGTGTGTGTGTAAATAACCAAGTGTCTGTATGTCATGTGCAATTTTTTCATAAACAAATTAGCATCTTTAGCGGTTATTTTAATAAATATTTCTAACCTGAAGCTGCGCACTTCGTATGTGCGGTCTCCTGGCATGTAAATAATGCCTTGTGTAATAACAATTTTTTGAGGGGTGTGGGGTGTATGTTTGCTTAGTTAAACTGTTGTTGTTTTTTGATGGATAAAAGTATTAATTCTGAGTCGTTGAAGGCAACAAGGGCGTTCCAGAGGTAATCCATCAGCCCAATCCTAGTAAAGACTCTAGTGTTGTCCGCTCGTTTTGCAGTATGGTTTCTGGTACCATACAATCTACACAAAATTTAAATATTATGTGTTTTAATATGTTGCCTTTGTAAAAATAAGTACATTATGTGGGCGAGTATGTATTTCATCTCAGTGCATGCATGCGTATGCATGTGTGTGTAAGTGTGTGCATGTGTATGCATGTGTGTGGTAGGATGGTTAAGTCTAACATGTAAATAAAACCTGTATGAGATAATATAATTTTTAATTTCTAGATGCAGTAACAGCATCCTAGGATGAAATTTCTACCGTAAGGTTTAAGGGAAGCAAATTTTTTTGGTCTTGCAGAATTTTAGCATGATGGTGAAGCAGCATCATTGTATGAGGGGAAGAGAGGGAGATGTTTTATTTGACCAATGAAAAGAGAGCTTAAGGAAAGTCTCCTTAAATGGTTGTGAAACGGGTTGGTTCCTGGAACATCAGCAAAATGTGTCATACTATGGATGTTCAACTGATTGTTCGCAATGAAATGCTAAAAATTTTTAAACGAATGTTGGTCATAACTAATGTAGAATAAATTTTTAATGTTATAGCTTTGTAATGTGTTCTTACTTTTAATAAATGTATTAAACTTACCCTATTAATTTTTATTTCTTTCCTTACATATCTATAATGAATATTTAGCTGTATGTTCCTCGAACGCAGCTTGAGTGCTTCGTAATGACACTTTAACGAGTCTGTTGCCGTAGACCATGACTGCTACCTGAGCGCCTCATGGCGCCACAAAGTCGGGCGACTAATGGATCTGTTGTGACATGCACGGTCAAGTCTATTGTTCGGGTCCCCTCGGCACTGCGAGACGACATTCCTGAGTGATGAGTCACGATGCATGCAGTGCCTCGCGACCTAATCTCTAATCACCTAGGCTATTAGTGGTTTTACCCGAGAGTGGTTTCCTATGTTAAGTTATTACCTACATTTCTACCTCCAACCCCTCACAGACCTGCTACGACCTGCGCATGAGTCATGCTGGGTTTTTCCGAAGACAATGGTACTTCCCCTCCACATACTACATTCCTATTGGTAGGTTCGGTAAAAATACTATGTTCCTAATTGTTTTTTTTCCAAGAACAAGCAGGTCCGCGGCTATAAAAGGCCGGGATTAGCTGTCGGAGCTTCATTGTGTTCTTGGAGTTTGAGAGAGCTAGTTCGTGTGTGTTTCGCTGCTACCACGATTTCTACCACCAACGCTACTTCGTGTTCTACAACTCCACTTCATTATTTTCTGAGGTATGCTACATGTTTCGTTAACATTGAATGTTTCTCAGCTTTTTCGTAGGTTATCAGCTAGCTAGTTTTTTCTCTGTACACTTATGTGTGGGTAGCCAGGAATTGTTTAGCTTAAACTTTTAACAGTACTTTAAATATTGTAGCATTTTTGGGTTGTGCATTAGAGTAGTTTTGAGGTTATGTAATCAATCATTTTTAGTTAACATTGAATACTTTTTAAGCTTTAACTTTTATCAGTACTTTAAAAATTCTACCATTTTTAGGATTGTACATGAAGGAGCAGCTTTGAGATTATGTTTGTAACTTTTTTATTTAGTAACATTGCTAACACTTTAGGTTAGTAGCTTGAGGGCTAGAGTTTTGAGGTTATGTTTGCAACTTTTTTTATTTAGTAACATTGCTATCAGTTTAGGTTAGTAAGCTTGAGGGCTAGAGTTTTGAGGTTATGTTTGTTTTCATGTAACATCTAGCTACATTGTATTCTTAATTCTTCTTTTATAGTTCTCCGTACGTCGAGCTTCCTTCGCGTGTTCCGTACGTTGAGACCAGTCTACCGATTGTCGTGATGGCGTCTACCGTCCAGAAATGCCGTTTCTGCTCTGCTACATTCACGGCAGGCAACAACCGCTACCGGCACGAGCGTCAGTGTGCTGAGAACCAGCATCGTAACCACCAGCAGTGCCACCTATGTGGAAGGATGGTCGCACGCAGCGATAAGATGCAGCAGCACCTTGCATCATGTACTGGAGCTGTCGCCACGACATCAGGCACCCGGTGTAGCTTCTGCTACAAGGCCTTCGCCCGTGCTGATGTCGCCAGACTACATGAGAAGTCGGCTTGCGGTCTTAACCCAAACCGCATAGTGAATTCCTGCTTAAACTGCGCTAAGGAGTTCGCCAGGGCTGATAAGTTAAAAGCCCACATCAAGATATGCAAGGGGCCTGCTCCACCTCCGACAAAGAAGCAGAGGATGGTAGCAGTTAAGCCTGCAGTTACGCCCAAGCCTTCGACCAGCCGAACAAAGGTGGTGACTGGGACTGGTTTGGCCAATTTCCATGGCTTCATCATCGCTGAAGTAGGATTCAAGGGCAACTTGAAGACGTATGTGGCAGAAAACACGTCAAGTACTGCCAAGGATATCTGCTCGTATCTGAACTCCATCAAGGCAAAAATAATGAGCCAACTGGAAGAGGAGATAGAGGAGAACGGTCCACTCAAATTCAACATCGTGCTTGAGTGTGATTACGAAAAACCTGTGGATGTCAGCGAAGACAAGAGAGCATTCAAAACCATTAATGTGCCCCTCTACGCAGTTCATGAGGTGGAGGAAGCAGTAACTGAATCCATCTCTAAGATCTGCAAGGAGGAGGAAGACTACATGGGAAAAGGGTCCGGATGGACTTTGTCGGCCGTTAAGCGACTTCAACTTCGCATAAACAAGCTCGATCCACTCCGTGCCAGCTCCTACATCGAACTGCCTACCACCATCGAGTCAAGACATGCGGTGATAAATCCACAAAACCTCGAAGACCACATGTGTTTTAAGTGGTCTATTCTTGTGAAGTACGTGGAAGGAGAGCATCCAGAGCGTGTCAACCAGCGATATCATGACTTGGAAGAGAAATTCAACTTCACGAACATCGAGTTTCCTACTCCAATCAGACAAATACCGCTGTTCGAAAAACAGAACCCTGGAGTCTCCATCAACATCTACAGCATCGACGAGAATCTGAATGTTGTACCTGCACGAGTCGCTCCTGAAGAAAAAGAACATCATTTCGACCTTCTGCTCTTGGTCAATGACAATTCCTCCCATTTCACCTACATTAAAAATTTTTCTGCCCTTGTTCGGTCCCAAATAACTACACATCATGATGCTATTCATGTTTGCAAAAGATGCTTCAAGCATTATGATGATCGGGATAGGGTTAGCGGGCTCACTGGTCTTCAGTGTTTGGAAAAACACCGTGAGCTCTGCAAACAGCATGCTTCTGTTCGGATGGAGATGCCTCAGCTTGATGAAAATGGCCAGCCTCCTGTTCTGCAGTTCAAAAACTTCCACCATGCTGATAAGATGCCCATCGTGGTTTATTGCGACTTTGAAGCAATTCTGGAGAAAATCCATATGTGTCACCCGAATCCTGATGAAGCATACACGCTGCAGTACCAAAAGCATAAAGCATACAGCTACTGCATTTATGTGAAAGCAGATAATACAGTCATTCCAGCACACCTCACTTCAGCACTTCCATCAGAGCCTGAATTGTATCGCGGTTGTGACGCAGAAGATAAATTCATTTCTCGCATTGTGGAGATTGGTCATGATGTACAAAAAATATTTTTTACATCTGTTCCTATGACTCTGCTCACACATGCACAGAACACTGCTTTTCTGCAAGCAGGTGTGTGTTGCTACTGTGGAGGAAAGTTCGGAAGAACTGCAATGAAAGTTCGTGATCACAATCACTTTACCAGTGAATATCTGGGACCTGCATGTAATGACTGCAACCTTCTCAGGCGCAGACCAAAGAAGTTAATTGTGTTCTTCCACAACCTGGCGTACGACCAGAACTTCATTATCAGGAAGTTGGGGTACGACAGTAAAGACATCTTCATAATCCCGAATTCAGAGGAGAAGCTGATAACTTTTTCCAAGAAGTTGCATGATAAGTTCAGCATTCAGTTTGTCGATACGTTCCGTTTCATGAGTCGGGGTCTTGCTTCGCTCGCTGAGTTCTTGCCGGCAGACAAGTTTGTCAGTACTGCTGAGTTTTTCGCGCCTGATGAGTTGGAGTTGGTTACCCGCAAGGGTGTCTTCCCGTATGATTTTGTCGATTCTTTTGCTCGACTAGATGATACTAGTCTTCCACCTATCGGCGATTTCTACAATAGTCTGACTGATTCCATGATTTCAGAGATGGAGTACGCTCATGCAGTGAAAGTCTGGGATAAGTTTCAGTGTGCTACTTTGGGGGAGTACGCTGACTTGTACCTAAAGACGGATGTTCTGATTTTGGCGGACGTATTCGAGAATTTCCGTTCCATATGTTTGGAGACATATAGTTTAGATCCGTCTCACTATATTTCTTGTCCTGGATTCGCTTTCGATGCGATGCTTCGAACCACAGGTGTACAGCTAGAGCTTCTCACAGATTACGACATGTATATGTTTGTGGAGGCTGGTATTAGGGGAGGAGTAGCGCAAAGCATTAAACGTCATTGCGTAGCCAATAACTCCTACATACCTGAGACATATGATGCATCCAAGCCATCCACATTCCTGGAGTACATTGATGCAAATAATTTGTACGGGTGGGCGATGTCTCTGCCGCTTCCAATTCGGCATTTCCAATGGGCAGACACATCAATTGATGTCGTGTCTGTCCCAGATGATTCTCCTACAGGCTACATTATTGAGTGTGATGTGGAGTACCCTCCCGAGCTCCACGAAAGTCATAAAGACCTGCCATTTCTCCCCGTAAATCAGTGCCCGCCCGGCTCAAAGCAATCAAAGCTGATGACAACTCTTGAAAATAAAGAGCACTACATTGTCCACTACAAAAATCTACAGCAAGCAGTATCTCATGGGCTGAGAGTGACTAAGATACACCGAGTCCTACAGTTTGAGCAGTCGGCATGGTTGGAGCCCTATATTCGGCTGAATACCAACAAGCGGAAAGCAGCAGCCAACGAGTTCGAGAAGGAGTTCTTTAAGCTCGCTGTGAACTCGACATTTGGTAAACTGATGGAAAATAAAAGGCGGAGGCTCAAAATGGAGTTGGTGTGCTCCGAGAAGAGGTTCAAGAAGTTGGTGTGTCGTCCGTCCTTCAAGGACCGTACAATGTACGAACCGAATTTGTCTCTAGTCCACCTTAATCACGAGACCATCATTTTCGACAAGCCGATCTATGCCGGACTGGCCGTACTAGATCTTTCAAAGACTCTCATGTACGACTTCCACTACAATACCATGAAACCCCGTTACCATGACAATATTCACCTGATGTATATGGATACAGACAGTTTTGTGTATGAGATCCAGACAACAGACTTTTACTCAGACCTCAAAGCCGACCCTACACTGATGGCCAAATTCGACACCAGCTGCTACCCTTCCGACCACCCATGCTTCTCCCCCATCAACAAGAAAGTTGTCGGTAAATTCAAAGATGAATGTGGGGGAGAAGTGATGGAGGAGTTTGTAAGCCTACGGGCCAAACTCTACGCCTACAGGTGTGGTGGTAAGAGCGAGAAAAAGGCCAAGGGCATCCAGCGATGTGTGGTCAAAAAACACATAACATTCGACGACTACCTGGATGCCCTGCAAGACCACCGCACAATGAGGGCAGGCGTTAGAGCAATTCGCTCCCGTCAGCACATACTCTATACTGAGTACAGCAATAAGCTGGCCATAATGTGGGAGGACGACAAACGGCTGATCTGCGAAGATGGTATCCACACAGTCCCCCACGGATATGTATGAGGCGACGAATAATTTTTTTTTCCTGTAAATAGTTTTTGATTTAAATAGTTTGGCAGTTTGGTAGTTGTTTCCATTTGTTGTATAGTTTTTTTCTGTTTTTTGTTTTATAGTTTTCATTTTGTTGTACAGTTTGTGTTATTGCTGAATAGTTTCCATTTTTGTTGTAAAGTTTAAGTTTTTTGATGTATAGTTTCTGTTTTGCTCCATTTTTGTTGTGTAAAATATGTTCTTAATTTAATAAATACAATTTTACCTACATATTGTTTATTATTTTTAATATAGAACCTATATCCCACGAGGTACTGATACTTATAAATATCTTACAGAATGGTGAAATGTAATTATACACAAACATTAAAATATCTGCTTCCATGCAGCTTTTAAACACGAGTACGCAAACACGGACTTGTTTAGGAATGTAATTATACACAGACATTAAAAATATCTGCTACCATGCAGCTTTTTAAATACGAGTACGCAAACAAGAGAAGAGAATATTACTTGTGAGTTAGAACTCTGAAAAATTTCTGGTCCGCTATGATGGGTTAATAAATGTTTTTTTTTTTAAATTATCATTACTTTAACTATCGCATCCACAAAGATAGTATCGATAACATATATTTTAGTTAAAACCTATAAATGATAAGACTTTAAGAAAAAATGGTGGTTACAACAGCAAAATGACTGTGGATTTTGTGGTTTTCGTCTATAAGGGTCATAATAATGCTGGTACGGGATAGGAAATCGACCTTACATACACTAACGTACTTTAGAAACCTACACCCGATGATAACATCCATCAGATGAAATCAAGATGGCGGTCTCCAATAAATAAGATGGCTGCCTCCGGCAGACAACGATGGTATATATTTTTTATTTTGATAGTAAATTTATTTTAAAGAATGCGGTGTAACGAAAAATTGTAACAGGGGTGAGTGGGGTGTTCGATAACGATATCATTGTAACATAGGAGTGGGGTGCTAGATGGTGTATACGTAATATAGAGGAATTGGGTGTTCGATGCGCAGGTATTTAATTAAAATTGTATTAAATAATATATTTTTAAATTTTATTTTAAAATTTTGATTATTTAATTTTTTATAAATTTTAATTTTTTTCCCATTAAAATCGGATAATACATAAAGATTTTCAAGATGGTGGACGAAACTCAAAATGGCGGAATGATCTAGAAAACAAAATGGCGGAATGTTCTAGAAAAACAAAATGGTCGTCGGGGTCAAAGGTCAAGGTCAAATACAAGATGGCCGCCGGAAGTGGCGTAATCCAAGATGGCCGCCGGAACTGACGTAATCCAAGATGACCGCCGCGGATCCCCGGATCCCCCACCCCACACCCCTGTCCCAGGATGAACCAAATACACCTACTCATGTACATTTGCGAAGTCGTGCCCATGTACCTGGCAACGATAGTTAAAAAAAATCGGAGTGATATTTTGGTCAAATGGAATTACTGTATTGAGGGATACGTGGTATTTGTTTATTCGTGTGTAAGTAATAAATCAGTCTTAAAATCAGTTAATTATTTTGTCTTCCTATTTCGTATCCTAATTGAGATAAATATCAGATAAGCATGTGTTACTTGTATCACAACATCTAGGTATTATTTATCCGTAATTAATATTTTATTTTATTTTTTTGTTAACTAATGTGCATAGGGCAGTGCACTAGACATCAATACCTGTGTGTAGCGTTGCGTTACACTTTTTAACGCATTAGAGTTAACATAAAATGATAAATCCAGAATTTCGTTTAAAAGTATAAATATCAACGATCAATTTAATAATGTCCAGTATAACTCAGTCAGTAAAACACTCGGAAATATGTATAGTACCTGTTAACCTAAATATTTGTTAACAGTTAAACTGAACTAGGATGTGTTAGAGTGGGTTTTTTTTCTCCGTATATTAGAGGTATGGGACATTAAAATACGCATCTGTCGCCCATTGACTTTAAATACAGAATTATAAACTACATATTGTGAAAACATTCTGCAGCAGTTTTTGCTGAACGGAAAAACACGGATGAGAAGACAGACGAAATGTGTTTGGTAAGTGATTTTTCGTCAAATGAAATGGAATAGGGCAGTGCTTATCAGAATGAAAGTACAGAACTACTTTTGTGCAAGGAAATGTATTTTACAAAGAAATTTTAAGAGAAATCACCATTAAATGAAATAGATCTTGCTGACATGGAAGAAATAGACTTAGATTTAGAGGCCAGGCCCCTTTCAAATGACGAAATATCTCTTGAAGGGCTGAAATATGTTTCTGGCTATATAGCTCACCGTTTCAGAAATAAATATCCTGACCTTGGCACTACGGATTTCAATTCGGAGGACGATAGCTAGATGCATGTACAATCAAAGGGTAACTTAAAATGTCCCACTAATGAATTTTTTGAATTAATAAAGATCGCTGAAATGTGTTTTGATAATGTTCATGGCAACAATTTGTGCAAAAAAAACGGATTTTTGAATCACTGACTAAAATTATTTGCGGAACTACTGAAAATAAATATCCAGAAGAAGTTATATACTGTATTGTCAGGACAAGAACGTATATGCGTATCAAGTATTTGAACATAAAATATTTTAACGAACAAGACCAAAAACGCAAAGAAAGAAATAAGATGAGTAAAACTACCCTCTAAGATTTTTCAGTGTGATAGTGTCCACTTTCCTTCTCCATAATATGGATGTTCATAATTTATTTACGATGTTTTTTAACTACTAAATTTAAGAAAAGCATTTATTGTGAATATCGCAGCAATTATGTAGGGCTTAAGGTATTTATTGTATTACAAATATTGAGTATGTAATTTTTATTGCCTTTATTAAAAATAATATATACATTAACAATGTAACAATATTGCAATTTCGTTTCTTGTCAACATTATTGTAGACTTTTCATATTGAAATTAAATTTGCTATAGGGTTGTTTGTATTTTAATTTTACAGTTATAAGATTTTTTATATGATGTTTACTGTTTACAAACATTTGAAAAATATTTCCTTAACCATATTTCCATTTCCATGGCAATAGTCTTGTTAGCTTTTCGGGTAACTCTTCTACATGGATGATAAGATGGTGCGACATATAAAACATATCACACCACCTTTACATAACTATTAAACAAAGAGGTGTTTTCTTTACATAATATTAAAGCACAATGTTTCCTTGTGGCGTAGGTGATTTATAATTTCCATTTATCTAGAAAAATGTGTTTTCAGAATGTTTTTTAACACACAGTGTTTCGGAAGGTTTTTGAAGAAAAAAATTGACTACCCATTTTATTTTTTTTCAGCTGAATTCGGGCATGTGCATGAAATATAATTAATCCGTAGGAAGCGCAATGGTTTAAAGTATTGATGTTGAAGATTTTAAAAGATTTATTGAAATAGTGTGAGAGAACGAGCGAGTTGAGTGAGAAGATGTGCGGGAGTGGCAGAGGTTAGCTCTCAGCCACATGTGCGCAGTTGCGGACAAAAAGTAATCCATTCCGCCTCCCCATGGCGAAGGATGAGTGAAAGAGAAACCTGCTTAACCTTCCCCTCCTCCGGGCACGATAGAACCGTATCGGCTGTGTGTTAGACGGAGAGCGAGATACAAACTTCGAGGTTCTGTTAGTTACCGCTAGATGGCAGGCCGCAGAACGACCACCAGCAACACCCTTCCCGTATGAAGGCCATCTCGCCACTGACGAGCTGGAACTAAGCTCCTGACCACCCTACATAGTAACGGTCACCCACATAGGCATCTAGACTCTTTAGTGATCATATGATACAAAATTCATTGTTTTCAGCCGCCGAGGTCATGACCTTGAAAATTAGGATACCATGGCAGCCATTTTGAATTATGATGTCAACGTTGCAATTTACTTTTTGGCCGCCATCCTGAAAATCTTTATCAACGACCTAGAAATACATAGACTGCTAATAGGACGCCATATTTGATTCCAATTGAAACTCAATGTTATGATGTTGGTTATGATGGACTTTGACAGTTGAGGGGGCAAAACAAAGCGGTAACCTCCATCCCAAAGCAAGGAAAGCATGGCGAAGTGACTGTAATTTTATGAAACGAACGTGAATTTGTGGTTTATTGTGGTCCAAGCGATATGTTTATCTCCTCCAAGCTTTATCTTGAAGATATTTGATAGCAGTTTTGTTGTAACAGCCAAGATCAAGAGGCTACGAAGCATCGATATGCCGAATTCGTGTGTTGCCTACAATTGTAGGAACAGAGTTTTACGTGCATCTGGTAAACATGGGCTATGGATAAAACTGTAAACATTTACTTTAGCAACATTGTTTAGTCAGTGCAGTTATGCTCCACATAAACTATGATGTAGCTAAAACAACTTTTATGATTGAGATGTCAAGTTTTGATTGTTATGACATTATAGTATTCTGTAAATTTTGTAACCCTATTCAATCATTTTATGGGGTACAGAAAAAGGGAGGTTTAAATTTTGTAATTATTTCCTTAGGTTATTTTTATAGTTTTGTGTGTTAATTTATATAACTTTGCTAGAGCCAATTTTGTTAGTGAGTTAAATATGTATTTGTCACTGCCAATTGTTGCCAATACCAAAGGAATGATAAGGTGTTTTCATAAAAAAATACACTTTTTACTATTGGTTTATTTACTGTAGCCTAGTGACACTTGCAACAGACCAAGTGTTTTGATGTATGTACATTTGTTACTGTTGATTTATCCACTATATTGTCACTTAAAACTGACCAAGTCATTGCCATTTCTAGGTCAAGAGTTACTTCTTTGATGTGCATATATGTGTCACTGCAAATTATTTCACCATATTGTCGGAGGCTGACCTAGTTTTTACCGCTGCTATGACAACGGTGTAGTGTTTTGATGTACATAACATTCATATTGAGAAAAATGCACTTGGTTTTATTTCAGTTTTGGAGATAAATTGTTTTAAACATACCATCAGGTTATTTGACTTCACGCCTTATTATAGCAGAATCTGCCAACAATATATCCATGTAACTTTGCATTTGGCTGCAGTAGTTCTGTCTTTAATGTATATCAGGAGCAGAAGAGGTCCAACGACCTTGCAGGACTCCTGAGTATTTTTGTGAGTGATATGCAATGTGTGTGTGTATGTGTACATATATATAGAATTTTTTTTGTTATTATTTCAACTATCTCTGAAAATCATATGAAAAGCTGGGAACTTGCATATATAAATATTGATGGCTTTACTCTAAGCTCACACTTTTATACCATCCATGAATATTTAAACTTTATTTAAAAAAGGTAAACATACCATTTATACACTCAGTATTTCTTTTCTGTATGTATGTAAATAAAGTTTAAAGGAGGGCATGTGTATGCAATGGTGTGTGATCACTTGTGTGTGTATATTTATTAATTGGTTGTTTTAGCTACATTATGCAGATCACATCATGTTTGTAATGTAAATAGCTTTGCAACTCAGTACTTTTAAAAGGGAAGTAGCTTATTTCCTAAGTTTAAACATATTTGTCAAAGTGTATGTACATAGATTTCTCATCATGTATATATGTATTTGTAATATATTATTATTACACCATGTATATCTATGTATCATTGACATGCTTCATATCCCTATTGTCTGAAAGACACATAGAGGGATTCACAAAGCGAAAATAAATAGTTAAATCTGCTTCCTGTTTGTCATATATGATAACAGTAATTTATTTGCTAATAACTTTTATATCTATGTCCTACAGTTTTTCAAATAATTTGTGCTCAGCAATATCAAAAACTTTTGATATGTCAAGGCATATTCCAAGTTATTTACAATTGTCATTATTATTGGTTACAATTTATTTCTCTGTAATAATTACTGGTACAACAATTATTTAGTAATATTTATTATTAAGTAATTTAAACTTGAAAAAATTGTTACTTAAGTAAATATTAACTTAAAAATTGCACTTAACTGTGATACAGGTGTCTTATGCTCACACTCCTAAACAACATGTTAAAACATTACTCTCAAAATAAATCAAAGGGTATTTTGATTATAAAAACTGAGTCAGGCTCAAGAAAGCCCTAATAACAAAAAAAAATTTAAAAAAAAATAGGTGTTCAGTAAGCTATCTGATAACATTCACTTTTTCTAATGATCATGATGATTTAAAATTAAGGCTTAGCAAGCATTCTTTGATTACTTGATGTCAGCTAGTCATGTTAAATTTTTTGATCTCAATATATAACCTGAATTAATGCCAATCTCTGTGTAGCTAACTAGGCACTTCATTTAAAAATAGGCTATGTGTAAGGTACTATACAAGCATTTGTGTAGAATGAAATGAGTACAGAGTGTTATGGATTAGCAAGAGAATGCATTGTTTGAAACAATTTCGACATAATGGTAGTCTGAGGTGAAACCACTTGGAATCCATCCCAGAATACCTTAGTGTTATGTATTTGAAATGAATTTGAATTTCTCTTGCAATTGGCCTTCAGCCCTGTAGCAAGTACTGCCTCTACCAACATCTCAATCCCTCAGCCCCTTCAACATTTTCTGAAACTCCCTTGCTTCAGTCACCTTAACCACATCCTTCCCCAACTCATTACACTCCTTTATTGTTCTTTCTGTAATAGTGGTTTTCCTCTCTCTCTCTTTGTCCTCTTTCTCACCCCTTGCCTGATAAAACTTGTGAAATGGAAAAAAGGTGCTGTTCTAAAAGCCTAAAAATAAACAAACTTGTTATCTATTAATGCACGAGGTAACATCACAAATATGTACTTTAAAACTCATCACAACACAGATAGCCTTAGTGGTGATTAGGCCATAATTAACTGTGAAAGAAAATGAACTTAACTCTTTCGTCGTAAAAAATACAGCCACTTAGGTTTTTTTTAAAGGTATGTTTACCTTGCCTGCCACAGGGTTCTGCTAAATTGTATGTTCTAGCCAAGGTGTACATAATGTATTTTAGATATGTAGCGTTTATTATTTGCTACATACGATACTGGAACAGAAAGAAGCTATGCATGCTGCAAGTAGCTAAGGGACCTTACTTCCACGTGCTTAGCTAGACAAATGTTGGGGCAGGATAATTCTGTGAGCATACTATAGTTCACCACACAAACCTACGATCACTTTCAGTTTTAAGGAAACAAACACAGCTGTGTTTTTTCAATTCACTGTTCTTTAATTGCATCCTAGTAGACTATACCGGACCTTGTCATGTAAAAGGCCTTTCAACTATAAACACAGTGTTTCGGCAACTGAACTATTATATAACTTAGGCCTATTTAACTTAAAACGTTGCTTAATTCAATTGTTACGTAAATCATTTTAAAACGGTACATTTACAAATACTTTACGTGACCCAAGATAAGCGAAATCGCGGGGATAAAATTGTCAATACAAGACCATAACAAACTTTTATTTACGGAAATTCCAACTAGGCACAGTGGTTGATTGAATCCCACTGTATTATTTATATTGTGCTGCTTTTATATTACACATTTTGTAAGGTGACCTTACTTGTTACGAATAATTAGACTTGAAAAACGAACTAGTAGTTTCATTTGTCCATAAGGAACAATAAACAATGGATACGATCTTGCCCCCTCTTCTGTCAAAACATGTTTCTGTCTCACTCACTCGAAGAGTAGTTCCAGAGATTGCCGTCGACAGCAGCAAATGGCGCTGAAAGCATATGTACCAGCAGTCTATGTATTTCTAGGTCGTTGATCTTTATTTATTATCCAATTTTCATGAAAAAATTTTAAAAATTATAAAAAATTAAATTAATTAAATTTGAATAAAAATATTATTAAAAACATATACATACGACATAGAGCTTGGAGTCCTTGGTTCGAACCTAGTGAGGGCAAAAAAATGGCGACCGATCCTTCCCTCATGGTGGCTGCTGGCATACTGACCCCCACCACTTATGTCAAGGTATATATATATATCGTCAGCTAGTATGACGTCATGTCCGCCATCATGAAAATCCGTAATTTTAAAGCTAGAAATTTTGGAAAAAAATTTAAAATTTATAAAAAAATTTATTAAATTTTAACAAATAATCATTAAAAACATCGTTTCACTTTTCGTTACGGCCACCATCTTGGAAAACCGTAATTTTTTGGAAGAAATTCGCAAAAAATATCAAAAATTATAAAGAAATTTTAATAATCACATTTTAATAAAATACTATTTAAAAAAGTACTTACGCCTTGAAGTCCTCAATTTGAACCTGGTAAGAGAAAAAATATAAAAAATTTCGATAGATTCTTCTTCCATGGACTGGCCTCCCACCACCAATACCAAGATATATATCATCAGGTGGTATGACATCGTGCCCATCATCTTGTTTTCGTTGTTAGAGGCCACCATCTTGTTTTCTGCTATTAAAGTGCGCTGACACCATGTTAGTGTAATTTTTACTCCCTAGAGTGCAGTAATAATTTATTATTACGGAGGCATCCGCCATATTATCATTTGGGTGCCATCTTGAAAATTACTTAGCTAGAAATTCAGGAAAAAATCCAAAATTCACTTAAAAAACTCTGCAATCAATATACTAATTGATCCGATCAGTCCCAGTCCCCGGTTCAATCTCTGAACGAAGCTAAAAATAAATTTAAATTTAAACGAAGAAGGAGCAGATCCCGTTCGCAACGATGACGTCAATATTAGAGGAGACTCCAACAGTCGCGGTACCATCAGCAGAAGAGAGCTTTATAACTACAGAGCTGGCTGCGCAGGAAACCACGATGAACGACGTTTCGGCCTCGATGGATACTTCAATGGCTGGTGATTCGACAACAACTAACGAACATCTCAAACAACAGCAATGCTCGTCGACACGAGAAGAGAGTATGTGCAAAAAACCTTTATCTTAGAATGTTTGTTTGTGAGAAATTTCATAAGCAGTTTGTCAGAAAAGATAATATGAAAACGCACATGAAGATATGCAAAGGTCCTGCTGCGCGGCAGAAAGTAAAGGTTTCTATACAACAACGATGCATCGATGTGCATAAGATTATGCCTGGAAATGGTTCAATTGCAGTAACATCGACATCTGGTTCGGGTTAGTCTTCATCAGCACGGTATCCTTGCAGCTACTGCGATATGTCGTTCGCATTTTCCCATGTAGCACGAAGACATGAACGGAGTAAATGCAAGAAGAATCCTTCTCGTATAAAGTTTCGCTACGAAGAGTGTCATGTTTGGTTTACACGTATTGATAGTTTGCGACGACATGCGAAAAAATGCAACGGTAAAGTCCGTGTGCCTACTGATGAACTACCTGCAGAAATTTCGACTCCTCGGGTTAGGTTGAAGACTCGTGAGCGTACAGGCAAAAAAACAGATGAGCAGCAACCGATTGGTATGACGTCTGGACATGAAACTAAACCTAAGACTGTTATCGGTGCTCTACAGATGAATGATAATGGCTTATACTTGGCGCAGTCTGCATTTCGTGGAACAATGAAAGACTACTATTATCTAAATACGCTTCTGAGTCAAAAGACATTTGTAATTTTCTTGGCGATATTAGACAGAACACATTCAATCAGCTTACTGATGACGTGGCAACAAACGGACTTTTGAAATATAACTTGTGGTTGGACTGTAGGCCTATATATGGAAAGCCATATACGTTCGATGACAAAGTGAAGAAGTGTGCATTCAAGACATCGGCTGCAGTAATTTACAGTTCTGACGATGTGAAGCAAACTGTTAAACACGGTATCCAGAAACTCTGTCAAGAAGAGGATGACTATATCTTTAATGTTTCTGGTTGGTCTCTGTCTAGTAAAAACCGATTGAAGCTAAGAATTAGTCATTTCACGCCTATGCAGGGCTAAATGTTTATAAGATTGCTAGCTTCGTAAGTATTCCTGTAGTAGAATAGAAATTATGTAATAAATATTACGTTTGTAAAAGAACTTGCGGTGCTCTTTTCCTCGAACCTTACACTTTTCTGGTATTTAAATAAATTTATTTTTATCTTCGTCCAGAGATTAAACCGAGGACTGGGACTGATCGGATCAATTAGTATATTGATTGCAGAGATTTTTTTAGTGAATTTTGGATTTTTCCCCGAATTTCTAGCTAAGTAATTACACAATTTCAAGATGGCACCCAAATGACAAGATAGTGGATGCCTCCGTAATAATATATTATTACTGCACTCTAGTGAGTAAAAATTACACTAACATGGCGTCAGAGCACTCTAATAGCTGAAAACAAGATGGTGGCTTCTAGCAGACGAAAACAAGATGATGGGAACGACGATATACCAGCTGATGATATATACCTTGGTATTGGTGGTGGGAGGCCAGTCGACAGGTGGCTTCCATGGAAAAAGGATCTATTGACATTTTCAAGGCATAAGTACGTTTTTAAATAGTATTTTATTAAAATGTGATTATTACAATTTCTTTATAATTTTTGATATTTTTTGCGAATTTCTTCCATAAAAAATACGGTTTCCCAAGATGGCAGCCTTAACGAAAAGTGCAACGAAGTTTTTAAAGATTTTTTGTTAAAATTTAAATAATATTTTTTTTATAAATTTTAATTTTTTTTCCGAATTTCTAGCATTAAAATTACGTATTTTCAAAATGGCGGTTAATACGTCATACTAGCTGACGATGTATAGACTATACCTTGACAAAAGTGGTGGGGGTCAGTATGCCAGCAGCCACTGTGAGGGAAGGATCGGTCGCCATTTTTTTGCCCTTAACGGGTTGGAACCAAGGACTCCGAGCTCCATGTTGTAGGTATATGTTTTTTAAAATATGTTTTATTAAAATTTAATTGATTGAATTTTTTATAATTTTTAAAAATTTTTTATTAAAATCAGATAATAAATAAAGATATTCAAGATGGCGGCCATAGAGGAAATTGCAACGGTGTCGTCATAATTCAAAATGGCTGCAATGGCATCCTAATTTTCAAGGTCATGACCTCGGTGGCTTAAAGCGTCTAGCACTTAGGACTTTTAAACCGCTTTTAGGATTTTGAGTTCTTTCTAAGGCAAAAAGACTTTTGAGGTTTTTCGAAATCCTAATTTTTGAATCATCAATTTTTTTCAGATTTTTCGGCGGAATTATTTTCCAAAAAACAAATGAAAATTTTGGCGAATTTTGGGCAAATTTTGAAGTTAAAAGGTCAAGGTCAAGTTCAAGGTCAAGGTCGTCCAAGAAAGCCGCCATGACGTCCGAGCAATCGGTCATTAACCCTGCTCCAGCTCCGCAACCCTGAACCCTGCGCTCGGAGGTACCAAAACATACTGCTTACGCAATTTAGCCATTAAAACCATTATAAAAATTACTGTTTAAAAACTATTCATGGCCATCTGCGAATTCTTGAATGCTCTTTGTTAACAGACCCCACTCGGATATTTTGAGCAGTTTTCAAATCGCGTTTATTTTTTGACGTGACAACGTCTAATAAATCGATGAACGCCGGCTGCACGCACCAAAAAGTGTCCCGTAACGCATATTGTTCCACTACGTTACGCTCATTGTACGCATGCGCCGTATCTCTCTTCCGCTCGATTGGAACAACAATGATTTGACTTTTCAATCATGTTTTCGTCGTTTGAATTATTAATATTATATAATTTAACGATCGTCCACCGATTTTTAAAAGTAATGTTGAATTTTCAAATACGTTTTTAACGAACAATGGTGTTTTAGAGTTACACATAATAATTCAAATTACACCCGGGATCTTTTGCACAATGTTTTAAAAAATATTGTAACACGTTATAAATAATTTTGGTGTATTTGGGATGAGTATTTGTTATAAAATCGTATTATAAAAACGAAATAATATTATTCCCCTACGGTGCTGTTATCAACGGTGACGGACGCGAACTGAACGAATCGTGCTCTCTGTCAGCTGCCGCGGGAACCAGGCACTCGTTAATACATATTTTCCTTTGTTTATCGCGATGGGCGTTATTATTAAAGAATTATAAATAAAATTTCGTGCCCGGGGCCACAATTGCATATCATTTTGAGCACTGGAAGGCATAAAAATTATAAAATATTCTCGACGAATTTTAATCTGTGGTTTTGATTGCTTATTACAAAAACAATTTTGGCAATAAAGGTTAATTATTCTTGCATTTTAAAAATCTGATTACTAGTATAATTTGAAGTATGTATTCTTTTATTATTAAAATAAAAATGATTCAATTTTATTCATAAAATTATGCAATCATTACATCAATGTTTTGTTATGACGTTGTCACGTTAAACTATCGTCCGTAAACCGACTTAACAGACAACCAATTTTTTTTTTTCTGAAGCTCTGCGCATCGTGTGTGTGTCCGGGTGGGCTGGGCCGTTAATCGTGACCTTGAACCAACACTCAACGCTCACAGTTGATATTAAAATTGATCGCTGGTACATTGTTCTATGGACATGCTGAGTTCGCCAGTGCAACAGGGCCTCACTGTTGCAGGGATGACCAAGCAAGCCCCGCTGACGGCGCTGCTGCTGGCCTCGGCGCTCGTGCCGTGGACAACCCTGGCCGACGCCTCCCTGGCGGGTGAGTCACCGTCGCGTCCGCACCTTCCGGAATACCGCGGCGACCAATGGGCGCGAGTCTTTCAGCCGGTTGACGTGTTAACACCCAACCACGGCATGGGAAACCTAAGATGTCCGATGTCCATCAAGTTCTGTCCCTGCCCGAACACGCCCGAATATTCACCTTCGGCCAACCTCGGGTTCATTTATATATATTTATATTTCTCTGTTTATTTTAATGTAGCTATACTAACCTAACTAACCGTCCATAGTGTTTTTAAAGTTATTTAATGTAGCTAACCTAACCGACCACTTTTAAAATTAGAATTCATTTTTCCTGCGCAAAAATTAAACAAATCCCGAAGTTGGCCGAAGGTGAATATTCGGGCGTGTTCGGGCAGGGACAGAACTTGATGGACATCTTAGGCTTCTGACCTCGGCATCGAGCGAATTCGTGTGTGTTCTCGTGTCGCAACACGAAACTCGCGACACGAAGTTTTAACGTAGATGCATTTCTGGACGCGAATCGCAAGTAGTTCCCGCACCCGCCGTTCAGTTTCGTTGCCGTAGCAGCTACGTCGACTATTTAATCTTCTGACAAGCGGAACGAAATGTTAAATTATATGATGAAACTGCTCCGATAAAAGCGAAAATGACTTGGAAAAAAAATACTATACCCTGGCTTTGAAACTTATTTTTCGAAAGTAATTTCATTAAAACATTGTCTATCTTGTTAAAAAAAAAAATTCACTAAACAGTTAACTCTATAACGTTTCCGTTTGTCTTTGTAAACTCTGGTTCGCGCCATCCGCCACAGGTGGCAGCACAGTGGTTGTAACACATTTCCGTTCCTTTACTTCCGTCTCATTCGCGACACTACTCCCACCAAGTGCCCTATACCGAGAGCTGAGATGTTACGTATTTTTAAAAAATTGATCTCCAAGAACATAACACTTTCAGGATATACATAAATATTTTAAAAAATTAAACCGCAAAGTAATTATAGAAAACTTGAAACAAATTTTAAAGTATTTGTAAAATAAACTAGTATGGCTGTCATACACATATTCTGCAGGCATCTGTTAGTCGTATGGAGCAACGTAAATGAAGAGATTAATACAGCCAAGATAATCCGTACAGGTACGTGGTCGCATGCATGCTATTGTAGATCCTCCGTTGCGTGAGATACGGATCCGCTTCCGTATCATCCTAAAACAGGCCCGTTCCACTTATGGATGTATTTGTCTATTGAGATATCAATGTATTGATATCGATATTGATGAATTATCGACTTTAATATTATTAATGGGCTTTAATAATACATCGATATTTTAAATATATTTCGGGTTATCTTAGCAACTAAAATTATAGCTTTGTTTTACTTATTATAAATTATAATTTAAGTATACGTAATATTGAGTGTGGTATTGATATCTGAGCTTTTATAATTAAGTTACATTAAACACGTATGTCTCTTACTAGTAGATATAAGTAAATATATCTAAGTAATTTTTTAATTTTTTATTTAGTATTCTTTTCTTTACATATTTCAATGGATTCGTTTTCGTTAGCGTATTGATGATTATTTTTGTGATTTGTATAATTTTTTAATGTTTTTGACTTCTGGAGAAGTCGAGAAAAAAAGCCGCCAAGCATATAGAAAAGAGAATACAAAATAATGGTACGATTTATAATGTGGGCAGAACTGGGTTCGTAAGGGATAGCCCAATTAGGGTTTTATTACAGTTTTATTAATTACTAGTATTTAAATTAATAATAAATAATTGTACTTAAAAAAATGTCAGACCACAAATCGCTGGCACTTAAAATTTGTTATTGCCAAGTCACTCAGTGACTGTAAAGTTCCGCAGTTCGCACTCCTCACTGGAGCTAGGCTCAACCCTCTTCTTCATGATGTCGCACTTCTCTTCGCTCTCGGAACTCTCGGAACTCGTCGCGGGACTCTAGGTGTCGCCTGAACTGCCGCAGAGGCCGGCGTCACTGCTGAAGTACCTGTGGCGCCCTTCTCGAACCGACGAGAGCGGTCATCCCGGTCCAACCCGACGCCCGAACAGTCCAGAAGGGCGGCGTCGATTCACGCCACTCCGCGCGGCGGCCGACTGAATACTCAAGGACACTCAGCGATGGATACCGGTGCTGAGGCAGGACGATGCATGGTGATTGGAGGGGAGGAGGAGGGTTGCCACGACCCTTGTAATCCGGCCAGGCGCGCGTGGCATGCCTTACGTCAGCGGACCGCACGTGACACGGCGCGTGACGTCAGTGGCCGTGCAGAGCCGCCAGCCAGCTCCAAACCTGGCATCGCAGTCTGGTCTCTCGCGTTAGTAACAATAATAATTAATAAAATTTGTTTAGATGCTTTACATTTGCTAGTAAAAGACAAACCCATTTGTAGTAAATATGTTGTAATTTATTGGAACTAGAACAAATTTGTATTTCTCTGTTGTTAAACTAAGGAATATTTACTTTTCAGCTATCTAATTTTAATTGTTATTTTGACGAACGGATTTTATACCAAGAAAGTTTTGAATTTTTTTCATTTCAACCCATGGACTTTGGTAATGTTTCGTTTCATCAAAAATAGTTTCAGCCACAGTTGTAGATGAAATTTAGTATTCATACAATAAATTTAAACGGATATGGCAGTATATCTAATAATATTTCCACCTCTTGCAGTAATGTTTGGGTAAACAACAATTTATTTTAACAATAGTTTTAGTCATTATTTGGGCAGTTAAAAAAAATATGAATTGATTCGATAGTGTACCAGATAGGGATGATTTATTATTTTCTCATTCCAACCCCATGTTCTTTCAACCCCTTACGATAATAGTTTGTATTATTAAAAATTGTTTCAGACAAAAGTTTTACATAAAATGTATAAGATTTACAAGCAATTTTAACGGTTTTGATAGTGTGCCTACTAAGAGAGTTGTGATTTTTTTTGCTATTCAAACCCTGTTTATTTTACCCCTTGCAGACATGGTTGGTCGTATAAAATATATTTCTAGCCTGGAGCGAAATGAAACCGCGAAATAATAGTGGCTTTAGCTACGGGATGTGATGCCCGGCAAAATATTCTGTATACACCAACAACTTGGAATTATATTTATTTATATATTTATATATATATATATAAAGTGAACGCGTATTTAAGTATTCGCAAGTTATGTTTAAATTCTAAATACGGTAACAAGCAGATTCGTGTGTTCTCATGTTGAAAACACTCTTATTATACGAAAACCTTACATGAAATTTAACGTGGGTTACTTTAAAATAACGCCAAGCGTATTAAATATACGCAAATTGTTTTTCAAATACATTCCTGGACGCGAATAACACGTAGTTTTCCGCACCCGCCGCTAGAATTCGCTGCCGGAGCAGTTACGTTGACCATCGAATCATTCGATTTGGAGACAGTAATTTTAAACTATAGGTATAATGAAACGGCTCCGATAAAAACAAAGGAAAAAACTTGTAATAATTCTAAACCCCGGCTTTAGACCTTATTTTCAACAATGAATTCTATTAGCTAAATTTTGCCCATTTTGTTAAAATTCATTAAAGACTTAATACTGTACAGTTTCTGTTTCGTTTTGTGAACTTTGGTTCGCGCCAGCCGTCACAGATGGCAGCACCGTCGTCACACATTTCCGTTCCATGCGACTTCCGTTCCATTTATGAAATTACTCCCACCAAATTGCCGTATACCGAGAGTTAAGTTGTTACGCATCAAAAATACAATAACTACTTGAAGACGAAGTGACAATACACGGTGTGTGAGAGCGAGAAGTTTGCATGGTGTGCATCCGCAGGGGATATTTTCTTATCCGTCCTACTTTCGATAGCTGGGAAGAGGCAGTAAAATAGGCAGTTTGGGAAAGATGTTGAGCGCACATTGGGTGACACGTACAATTCATTCTGAAAACATCCATGGTTTAAAAAAAAAATGCTTGAATGAAAAATTAACTAAAATAAAATTATGCGCCACTTTTTGCTAGAAATACTAAGTCTTTTCTCAAAAAACGAATTTAATATATGCAGAAATAATCATAGCCACGTGTTGTTCAAATGTACAATATTTTTCTATTAAAAATTATTATTGGCAACTGGTTTCCAAATTATGGAACTATTTTTTTCTGTGTAGTGATGGTATCAGTTGTCGCGGGCGTTAAAGATGGACATGATGAGTTATACCGTCGCAGCTTCACTCGTTTAGACTTACAGAGGATAAAATAAGCAAATTATTTTGCTTTTTCACCAACAGATTCACTGGAGAATCATGAAGCATGTCCAAAACGAACAAAAGCAACATCATGTAAAACTATCTTAAGGGGGTAGTATCCTTAATTTTTTGCTTCTATTATTTCTTGTTTTTGCACACGATTTCAAAAAAAATTCATAATATAAACTCATGTCATTCTTTGTATTAAAAGAGTCATAATTGAAATATTTTTAATAACCTGAATAACACCTTTTGGTCATATGTAAACTATATATTATTACTTTTAAAAATAACAAATAATTATTTAACCATATATATCTTAAGTTAATTAACTTAGGCTATCACGTAAAATGTATAGACCAACCATACATACACAATCGTACCTGAAGTTGCTTAAATAATTAAATTACAAAAATAAAAAAGAGAGAGAAATGCGTAGTTCAGATCTGCATCGTAGATTTTTCGTTAAAACGTCATAATGAAATCACAAGTGTTTGTATTAATATGCAATTTAGTTATAAATCTCTTCAATACAAATTTGGGTTTTCTTTCATTCCGAGCATAATTAACGAGTCACATGAGACGACATCTTCAATTATTTTGTAACAATCACGCGCGTGCGCCTATACTGGTACGATGACGTCACAGGCAAATAAAATATTGCGTGACGACAAAAACGTACAGACATGATCTATCCGTTGAGGGCTCAAACAGTGATGACGCATTAGCGATTCAAATCTGACGGTATTTTTCACACAAGGAAGTTAGGCCGACTGTCACTGCAACGAGAAAATATACGTTTTCACGTCAAAAAAAAATAGCCAGTCATGGGGACTGTCAACAGAAGTGAAAACTTAGAACTTTATTTTTAAATGTGTAATATGACATCATTTCTACGTCAAATGTACGTAAGAAAATTATTTTGGTATTATATCAGTACGATGTCAGCATGATATAATTTATCCTTACATCATTTTTTAGTCTCAACAGATGTCAGTGGTATGTAAAAATTACGTAAAAATTCATTACCTAGCTATGACTTACCAGTGATGTCAGACATATGTCATGTATTCACGTGGTTAAATTAACTTCACTTACTGCTATTACGGCATGTCGGTGATGCGAACTCACAAGACTTTACCCATCCAAAAAAGAGTTCAACACGCACATGATACAGTCGAGTATATACAATGTATTAGTGTATATATGAGTATACATGTACACAGGCCGCTGCGATTCGCCAGTCTGGCGCAACACGTCACTAGCATGTCGGTGACGCGAACCCGTAAGTTTTGTCCCTACCAAAAATCGCTCAACGCGACTAAAGAAGTTTTCACTTCAAAAACAATTGGTTGTCTGTGAAGTTTTTTTACGGACGATAGTTTAGCCTGACAACGTCATAACAAAACATTGATGAAATTATTGCATACTTTTATGAATAAAATTGTATCATTTTTATTGAATTATCACTATTTTGTATGCATACAAAGAAGGAGTGAAATGAAATCTACAATTTAATTCATAAATTTACTTTTATTTGCACTCATTAATTAAAATATGTTTATTACTTTAACGAAGAGATTATTTTAACTATAACTTTTATACATGTTTGCTATTTAACTTCTTCCAATCTGTGTTATTCTGTTAAGGATATGTCGATGATAGGAAAAGTAGGAAACGAATGGGAGTGTTTCAAGTTTAATGTGGCTCGAAAAAGTCGAATCGATGGTTGTTCCAATCGAGTGGAAGAGAGATAGATGCGGCGCAAGCGTACAATGAGCGTAACGGGACACATCGTAACGGGACAATGTGCGTTACGGTACACTTTTTCGTGCGTGCAGCCGGCGTTCATCTATTTATTAGACGTTGTCACTTCAATAAGAAATAGAACTCCCGAACGCCATCCATGCGGGTGGTGCTTCGACCAGACTTAGCGGGTCATGCCTGATAGCGAGGCCCGCACACTGTGTGGCTTTCATCCCGGTGCAAGTTTTGAAACCTTTTCCTTAACAGAGCATTAGACACGGCGCGAATAAAACTAATTTTTACAACCAGTCACTATGGCCAGGAATATTTCACGGATACATTTATCTCCGGACGTGTTCATATTAAATCACAGATATTGGTAAATTTGTACATGTACAAGAGAACAAATGTCTCATCACAAAACCTTGTTCGCAGTAATACTGGGTTTGGATTCTTACCCTAGCATTTAAGCTTTGTATTTTCCCAGTACCTCCAATAGTTAAAGTTATTTTAAAACCGTTCCACGAAAGGTAAGTTGATTTATTAAATTATCGATTATATTTAGCATGGATTTAAAGAAATATGCTTTTATAACACATCAATTAAAATATAAAATGATGTGCCAAGTTTCGTATTTCATATATGCAGAAATAACCATAGCCATGTGCAGGGCCGCAACTAAGGGGGGGCAAGCGGGGCATACGCCCCGGGCGCAAAGCTGTGGGGGGCGCCGGAATCGCTTGCATTGTAATTATATTCCTACTACAACTGGTAACTGGTAAAAAGTTTTTACATGGAAGTTACAGTAGCACAGAAACTGTTACATGTAGGTATGGAAAATGCTTAAATAGCACCATTTTTCCGCGGGAGGGCCCCTGGACATCCGCTTTATTGGTGTGGTATGTGCAAAAAAGAGGGGGGGGGGGGGCGCATGAATCCATTCATGCCCCGGGTGCCAGAGACTCTAGTTGCGGCCCTGGCCATGTGTTATACAAAGTAACAATAAATTTCGTGTTACAAAATATTTCTTGGCAAATGGTTTCCCAAGGAGTCTTATGTAAAAGTACAGAAAAAAAAATTATGTGTTGGGGTTTAGCGGTCATTGTCGAAGAAGAATATTAAACCGACGTTTCGGTCGACCTTGCAGTCGCCATTTTCATGGTAGCAGTTACCTACTGAGTTTTTTGGGTCTACTTCAGCCTTTTAATACTGTAGCTCGAAAGGGGGTGTTTTCTGAATGTCAGCAGCTGTCGTAAAATAAGGTTATTTAAAGAGTAGTATGTATTGGTTTCTTCTGGCTATGGATGCGGAGTGTGGAGCTTGGAGTGGGTCAAAGAACGACCGCCCTAACATCAAGTCGGCCATTGTAGACTCAAATTCCCCAAAAATCCTCAAAAATTACTCAAAATTACTAGAAATTTCCCTATTTAGAGGGGAAAATTCCCGTTATTAAGGAAAATTTTCCGTTTTTATTACAGAAAAATTCAAAATTTCGAAATGTCCCCAAAACGGCTTACATTCCCCATGGCCAAGCCGCCCTAAACCGCTGCGAACAGGACCTTGACCTCAGCACCCATTGTTGTAGTTTTCGTTACGGTTACCATCTTGAAAATCGTAATTATCATCAGATTTTAACGGAAAAAATTTTAAAATTCATAACATATTTACTAAAATAAATTTTAATTAAAAACGCACTTACATCATGGAGTCCTTGGTTCAAACCCAGTGTGGGAAAAATACAAATGGCGACGGATTCTTCCTCCACGGAAGCCATCGGCAGGCTGACCTCCTACCACAAATGTCAAGGCAGATATTACGTAAATCTGTATGACGTCGTGGTGGCCATAATTTTTTTGTTGGCTGGACACCGCCATCTTGGATCAGACTTAATGCTTTTCGTCTGTTAGATGGCACTGCTGCCACATAAGTTTAATTTTTACCCACTAGAGTCCAGAAGTATGACATGGAATCCGCCATCTTGTCTTGAAATTTCTGTAATTTTTTAACTAGTAATTCGGGAAAGTCCCAAACTTCATTTAAAAAATACAGCAATTAATTAACTCTCTGATACATTCGATATCAATCCTTGGTACTAATAATAAATAAAAAAAATTACACAAAAAATGTATTACTTAATGTCTACTCTATGACAGGAACACTTTGATTCTCAGCTACAATCGGTTTATTGAATACAGAGACCAGCCAATTCCTTTACTGACAAAGTCTTCCTCTTCCTGAGAGTTCCTCTATACCGTATTTTTAACAGACTGCGTTACATCGTCAGAAGTGTAAATTGTAGCAGTTGATGTCTTGAAAGCGCACTTCTTCTCTTTATCCTCGAACGTTTACAGTTTACCTTAGACGCAGTCCAACCTCAAGTTATATTTTAAAGGTCTGTATGCTACTTCATCAGTAAGCTGATTGACAATGTTCTGCCTGATGTCATCAAAAAAAAAGTGCAAATATAATTCGACTCACTAAACATATTTTGATAATAGTTTTATTTCAAAATTCAAACAAAATGCTGATTTCGCCAAGTGGAATCCATTATCATTCACCTGTCATGCACCAAGCACAGTTATGTGATTAGTTTCATGTCCAGGCGTCATCGCAGTCGGTTGCTGTACATCTGCTCGTGTGCTTGTACGCATACGAGTCTCCAACTTATACCGAGGAGTCGAAATGTCTGCAGGTAGTTCCGAAGTAAGCCCACGGACTTCACCTTTTTCGCATGTCGTCTCAAACTGACAGTGCGAGTAAACTAAACATGGCACTTATCGCAGTGAAACTTCATCCGAGATGGATTATTCATGCATTTGCTCCTCTCATGTTTTCGTGCAACATGAGAAAATGCAAACGACATATCGCAGTAGCCGCAAGGATGTCTAGTCGATGAAAAATATTGGCATAAAAAATTCGGGAGCACGCGGAGAAAACCATAAAAATATTGGCAGGAATAATCAGGAGTACACAGAGAAAACTAACACACGTTTTCTTAAATCAAAACAGCGTCTGTTTATGTTTAATAAGTGTGAATCAGGATTTCCGTCGCTAAACACGGACTCATACATAAAATAAAGACCTTAAAAGTGTTTTCCACGATGAACACGTACACTTCTTCCAATGTCTTGGGCGTCACCCAGACACGGCGGAGAACATGAGCTGGACAAAAATCAGCTCCACTCAATGTCCAAGTATGTAATTCTTAAGTAATATAATAATATTCAGACGTACGCCTTAGGGTTAGAAAATACAGCGGAAAGTTATTTATTTCGCTATCCCGTGGTCCGCACCAATCTAGCAGCTCCCGTTCAGATTTTTTTTTCTCACGTGGATTCCGCCTGTTGACCTTGACCGCCAATTTTTCATTTCAGTGCAGTGTTTCCTGTTTTCTATCGGACTACGCTTCACATTTCACGGCTGCATTTTCATAATGATTTTTTTTAAGAATACCAGTGGGCATCTGTATTTTATATTTCTATAGAGCGGCTTTTTACTTCATCATCCTAATCATCATCAACTGCGTTTCCCTCTGTCCCTCCATTTCTCCTCATTCACTCTGTTCCATTCTTCTCCTCTCGCCTGCACTCCTTTAACCAACTTCTCTTCTCACCTCCTCCTTCGTCTTTCTTAGGGCATTCTTCCTGTCTATTATCTTTGAAAGATTTGTGCAATGGGAGTGCATGACTTGATGTAAGCTTTTGGACATACGCCATTGCTAAGCACATGTATGTCTGTAGAAGAAAACTACAAAAAACGTTTTGCTGTGTTTTTGTCTCGTTTCAACTGTTGTGCTGAATATTTTGGGTTCGGTATTTTTGTGCTGTCATCATTTGTGTGGGGTTTTCGTTCTCTTAGTCCATTTTTCTTTGTTTTTCCTTTGTTTGTTGACCATATTCCTGTTGTGGAGTATTGTGTGGTGTTTATATCCTGAAAACAGCAATTTTTTTTGCTTAATTTGTGTTTTTGTCAATTGTGTTTTTTGTAGTTTTCTTCTACAGACATACATGTACTTAGCAATGGCGTATGTCCAAAAGCTTACATCAAGTCATTCTTCCTGTCTGCTTCAGTTCGATCTGCACATGGGATTGCCATCTCTTTCTTGACTTTTCCCCAAGAATCTCATTTCTATCCTGTACTTCAGCACTTGCTTGCGCCATCTTATTCCCGAAACTGTCTCGCCTCGTGAATGCCGACGTAGTTTATTAGAACTTGTTTTGAATACCATTACACTTCTTGTAATTTCTTTTTTTTCCTGTAGCATTCCCGTTTTAAACTTGATTGATGTTATTCGATAAACCGGCCGATTGACAGTCCGGTACAGCCGTAGTCCTTCACTTGTCCAGTGCCTTTCGCGGAAGAAAGGTCTCTCTCCGAGAGAACGCGGGAAGCCTTCTTTTCACAGACGAGAGCCAAACGCCCGATCTTGCATCTTCGGTTTGTTTTTTGTTCATTGTAAATAATTATGGCGGTGTTGATAAAAGGAAAGACCATAAACAAGGCAACGGTATTTATTTGTAATTGTTTTGAGAGGCAAATACCTAATTGAAGAAACGTACTTCGTGGATTTGTATTTTTTTTCATACCGTATAAAATCTGGGAAGTCCTCGTCTTCCACAAATATTCTCGGGACGCCCCATTTTCCGTGAATGTTTATTTTGGACAACTCATTATAACTAATGGTCAATTAGGTTGGGTTAGCTACATAATAAATACTTTAAAACATTGTGGACGGTTGATTTGGTTCGGATAGCTACATTAATGATACTGTGAAATCGTGTAAATGGTTTCCTAGCCCTGGATAGCTACATATTAAAAAGTTATTTGCTAAGCAACCATAAAATGATTTTACAGTATTTTTAATGTAGCTATACTTACCTAATATAACCAACCATCCACAATGATTTAAGTATTTATAATGTAACTAACCTATCCTAATCGACCGCAAAATTTAATGCCACACCGGCTTATAAAATGAGATAGAACGGAGGAAAAAGAAGCGAGCATGAACTTCGGGGAACTTCGGGTGTGTCTCTCTCGTCTGTGAATTGAAGGCTTCCCGCGAGAACGCTGGACGAACAAACGAAGAACGGTTAACGACCGGGCTGGCCGTAGGCGACGCGCTACAGTTTCTCTGGCTGTCTCTCTGTCTCTCTCTGTCTCTCTCTGTCTCTCTCTGTTTCCGCGTGTTTGGTCGACCGCGGTTCCGTGTGTCGCTGTGTTCCGTTACCCGGTGGCCGCCTGGAGCTGATAAGCCCTTCACTAGGTGGCGGGGTTTCAATTTATTTTTTTGACGTGATAAATCGATGAACGCCGGCTGCACGCACGAAAAAATGACCCGTTACGCACATTGTTCCGTTACGCTGTGTCCCGTTACGCTCATTGTTCCGTTACGCTGTGTCCCGTTACCTTCATTGTTCCGTTACGCTGTCGGTGAGTGCAGTAATAATACGTAATGTTACAATTGACTAAAAAATGATGGTTATTCATATAATAAAGGATAGATATTTGATTACAGTTTTTTTTATATGAAAACTTGTTCATAATTATATTTAAACTCTATAGCAAAACGCCAGTTTTTAAAATTAATTACAAGTCATCTACACGTGAACTGTTCCGTCGACTGTTTATAAAGTGAAGTGAAAAGTTAATGTGGTTTTCATTGCTTATTACAACAACAATTTCGGCAATAAATATTAATTATCCTTGCATTTTAAAAATCTGATTACTAGTATAATTTCAAGTATTTATTCTTTTATTATTAAAATAAAAATGATTCAATTTTATTCATAAAAGTATGCAATCATTTCATCAATGTTTTGTTATGACTTTGTCACGTTAAACTATCGTCCGTAAACCGACTTCACAGACAACCAATTTTTTTTTCACGATTCAATTTAATTTATTATTTTCTTCTCTGGCATTATTTGCATTTTTATTTATTTATTATTATATACTTATTTATTAATTTTTTGCATGAAAAATACTTTTGATTTCAGAATTTTCACTTCACAAATACGATGTGATCTTTCTGTTTGTTTATTTTCGCCGACCATTGGAACATGTTTAAGCTGAGTATCGCATGGAATGGAATAAGAGAATGAAGCTAACTCCGATGACACAACTTCACCACGCCATGCGCACCAAAGCATCTTCGCTGTTCCGAAACTATATCTAGCACATCAAATAGCACTATTTTTTTTTAGTCACCCTGTCTACACCAGCTCACTAACTGCACCATAACTGTTCCGAAACTACCCAAAGCGCATAAAATGCACAATTTTTTAAAAACATGGTAGGAAATACTATAAATAAAAATTACCCTAAAGGTTAGGGCCTAACACACCTGGATTTTGGTTTGGTTCGGTTCGGTTCGGTTAGGTTATTACCATCTCGTTAAACAGAATTATAGTTATGTTTTATAAAGTGTTAACATTTTTACAGTTTTTCCTTAAAATTAATACTTTTTATGTATTTATCACGCTACATTGTTTTAGAGATTTCTACGTTAAATTTCGTGTCCGTGTTTTGTATTATATGTTTATTTGCAACATGAGAACACGTGCTTCTGTTCGTTACCAGGTATAGGTGTTTACACATCACTGGCGAATACTGAAGACTCGCATTTGTATTGTTATAAAATATAGTTGTTTTTTTTTATGAAAACTGTATGTCAGCATAAAGTTTAAATACAATTCACAGGAATAAATTGTAGATGAAAATATTTTTGCCCCACCATTTGTATTCACTGATTAAAAATTGTGAAAACCAAAGCTGCACTGGTCTCTTTACCAAGAAAACACAGCGTATGTAAAAATTTAGTTTCTTTTATTTTATTTTTTTCAAAATAAGGGATGTGAATGACATCCAAAGATCCAAATATATCTGGGTTTTTTTCCTCATCACTGGATTCGCTGTGCGTCTCTGTGTTGTCATTCTATTAACGACATTATCTGTTAAGTATCATCGTTGAGTTAGTCTGTTTGTCACTGAATTTTCCAAGGTCTTTTTTTGTATATTTTTACTTTATTTATTTTATAGAATATTTCATTTTTGTCAGCCCACTGGGTTCATCTGGGCTGTGATATTTTTCTGACTAATTACTAGAGACCTGCAAAATTCGCGGATTCATTCGGTGATAGGCTAGAATTCAAACACATATACCTCTTAGATAATTTTGCTATTGGCTTACTGTTCATCTGGACGAATTTCAACCAGTTATAAACCCTCAACCAAAGAAGGATCGAATCACAGACAAACCAGCTGAGACAACTTACAAGTCGGCAGCCAATGAACTTGCGTTATTTGCCGAGTGTACAGGGGTATGTGCAGTCTATCCTGAAGGCTATCGAAACCACGAATTTTGCAGGTCTCTACTAATTACCTTCACGGAATTCTTTGTGCGGGCCTTGCATTTAACATTCGACACTTGCCGGTACTGGCTTGCTTTCTGTGTGTTTGTATATTCATATTTCTTTGTCCATTCATTGACATTCTCCTCTAAGACATACTGTTCAAAACCAGCAATGACTTATGTCCTAAATAATTGTTTTAATTAACTTTTTTCCCTTCCTATATATCCTGCATATTAACATGGTGTTTCGACTTGCATTTTAGGCACAATATGTGTACAGGCTGATTCCTTACATAAATTTGGAGCCAAATGTGTGGTATGTCCCAAACGACCTTCACTGGTGTCACCCTGTAACTGTTAAAAAAAAAAAATTGGTTGTCTGTCAAGTTGGTTTACGGACGATAGTTTAACGTGACGTCATAACAAAACATTGATGAAATGGTTGCATACTTTTATGAATAAAATTGAATCATTTTTATTTTAATAATAAAAGAATAAATACTTGAAATTATAATAGTAATCAGATTTTTAAAATGCAAGAATAATTAACCTTTTTTTGCTGAAATTGTTGTTGTAATAAGCAATGAAAACCACATTAACTTTTCACTTCACTTTATAAACAGTTGACGAAACAGTTCACGTGTAGATGACTTGTAATTAATTTTAAAAACTGGCGTTTAGCTATAAAGTTTAAATATACATATGAACAAGTTCTCAAATAAATTAACTGTAATCAAATATCTAACATAACCTATTATTACTGCATTCGCCGACAGATGCTACATTTTTAATAATAAAAAATACTTTAAATTATACTAGTAAACAGATTTTTAAAATGCAAGAATAATTAACCTTTATTGCCGAAATTGTTGTTGTAATAAGCAATCAAAACCACATATTAAAATTCGTCAAGAATATTTTACATTTTTATGTCTTCCAGTGCTCAAAATGATATGCAATTGTGGCCCCGGGCACGAAATTTTATTTATAAATCATTGATAATAACGCCCATCGCGATAAACAAAGTAAAATATGTATTAACGAGTGTCTGATTCACGCGCCAGCTAATAGAGAGCACGATTCGTTCGGTTCGCGTCCGTCATAGTAGATGGCAGCACCGTAGGGGAATAATATTATTTCGTTTTTATAATAGGATTTTATAACAAATACGCATCCCAAATACACCAAACTTATTTATAATGTATTACGATATTTTTTAAAACATTTTGCAAAAGATCCCGGGTGTAATTTGAATTATTATGTCTAACTGTAAAACACCATTGTTCGTTAAAAATGTATTTGAAAATTCAACATTACTTTTAAATAACCGTACCGATTGTGCTGAAAATCGGTGGACGATCGTTAAATTATATAATATTAATAATTCAAACGACGAAAACATGATTGAAAAGTCAAATTGATTGTTGTTCCAATCGAGTGGAAGAGAGATACGGCGCAAGCGTAGAATTAGTGTAACGGGACACATCCGTAGTGGGACAATGTGCGTTACGGGACACTTTTTCGTGCGTGCAGCTGGCGTTCATCGATTTATTAGACGTTGTCACGTCAAAAATGTTCACCTTTAATTTACGAAAAACGCTGGTTTAAGAAAAAATACCCGGTGATCTTCGTAAATTTACGGACCCAGTTCACTTACTTTGAACATGAATAAAAAAAAATTGTTTTACATATTAACAAAGCATTCGAAATACGGTCACGTCTTTCTTTATCCATGTCTGTGTTTATCATTGTTTAGTACGGAACAAACAACTCCGAAAGTCATAATACGGCGAAGTTTTTTTTTTACGAAGATTCTGTTATCTGACATCACGAAAAAAAAATTCGTTTATTTGAGTGAAATTCTTCGTCGAGGAGAAAGTCCGTGCATTTTACTGTAATTTTTACAGTGTATGTGTGTTATCTGAAATTGCGAAGCAATCTTCGTTTATTTTGAGTGAAATTCTTCGTCGAGGAGAAAGTCCGTTCATTTTGATGTAATTTCTTACAGTGTAGGTTGTATTCGCTTTGAGTACCGCGCGCGCATTCGTTCGCGTGTCCCGAGAGTCCGTTGACGCGCGGTCAAGTTCCGCCTCGGACCGCTCGTAACAGCGCTCGTAACAGCGGCCGTAACAGCGGCCGTAACAGCGGCCGTAACAGCGGCTCGCTCGCCAGGGAGTCGACGGGGAGAGCGCGGAGGAGTTAGCTATTTCTCCCTCCGCTCGACGGCCGAAGTAAAAAAAAGGAAGGCAAGTAATAACTCGTCCTCCTCCTCCTCGAGAGAGAGAGAGAGAGAGAGAGAGAGAGAGAGAGAGAACTCTCTCGTTAGTTTCATTTCTGGCGTTCCTCATTCGTTCCGACAAGGATTTATTCATCTCGATGACTATCAAATTAAAATAATTAAAAATATTGGCCTACGTTTTTGACGTGACAACATCTAATAAATCAATTAACACCATCTGCACGCACGAATAACTGTCCCGTTACGCAAATTGTCCCGTAACGCTGTGTCCCGTTACGCTCATTGTATATTGCTCTTTGCTAACCTGAACCTCCTAGCATTGCGACCGAGTCCGTGGCGTAATTTTGTTTTCATGCATTTCAATGAAACATTATCATTGCTCTTTGCTAACCCGTTCCTCCTAGCATTGCTGCAGAGTCCGTGGTGCAAATATATAATTTTGACTGCATCTTGGTGTTGGGTAAGCCATTTTCCTTCACATCATCCTTGAAACACTCCCATTCGTTTCCTACTTTTCCTATCATCGTCCTATCCTTAACAGAATGTGCCGGAAATTAGGCATTTCGTCACCTTTTTTAATTTTTTTCTATAATTTTAAATTTTTTTGGGGTTTCTTATTTTTTTAATTTATCTGGTGGTTAATGGCGGTGATTTACTTTTTGTTAGGCCGGTGTACGCCACGGATTTAAACTTTGTGCCAGTGGACCGAAGCCCCTTCCCAGGGGGCCAATCTGATATTTTGCTGTCTAATGTGGACATGGTCAGCCCGGTTGAAATTTCTCTCGCCTGCAGTCACGTCCCGAGTTTGTAATTTTAATTCCCTGCATGACCAAAACTGTATAGAGCAGCTCCTGGGCAGCAAGCTGATACCTTGTAGAGACCTGCTGAGAATAGCATGTCTCGTCACGAATGGGGATCCAGTGGAGCTGTGTTCCCAGCGGAGTGGTGTTTTCTGTACCCCCCCCCCCCCCCTTCTCTCTCTCCACATCACTTTAGTTCTGAGAAATCAAGCTAGGAGCAGTGACCGGACGGGACGATGGCCTAATTCGAAAACCTTCTCCCTGGTCCGACAGACACATCCCCGACATCTAGCGGAGGAAAAAGTAACCGCGGACCTGGTAGCCAGCGTGCAGAGCTCACCCTCATGACACCTGGTGGCAAGTCAGCTCACCGCCTCAAGTAGTTCCCCCTTACACCGCTAGAAAGCAGCGTCGCGGTGCCATAAGGCACTATGCTTTCTTCTCGCGGCCTGTAGAAGTCGATTGTTCGTTGCCTTCGTTTCTGTCCGGTAGAGAGTGCGCATGTCGTGTTCTTGTCACGCCCGCCTCGGACTCCTTCGGAAATTTTCGGCTTAGAACCAAACCTTCCCCCCTCCTCCCTGGGGCTTTAGCGCCTGTTTTAATTAGAAGCCTTGTCCACCATCGTGGCACTTAGTTCTCTGAGCTCGGCTGCTGACCACGTGTTCTCGGCGTCCTCTGCACTAAGAGGCTTTTCGCGGGAACGGCGATTTTCGGTTGCACAAAAGATGTAGTCAGTTGCTTAAGGGATGTGATCCCATTTGTACAGTAGCCAGGCAGAAGTAGTTTTTAGAAATGTCATGCGTAGTTAATTTTTTTTATTTATATTTAATTCTAAAATTCTGGTTTCCTTCGCGCATCCGCGAATTCTCGGTGCGCGTCATCCTGATGGCGTGAGACACCTCGCGAGCCCTGTTTCCACACCCTGTTTGGTGAGTAATCCAGCCTTTTTTTTGTTTTTTTTTTCTCCCCAAATTCCCGTTGTTGGCTTTCGCGCCAACTGTGTATGACTGTCTGGACGCAGGTCTAATTCGTTTTGAATTTGGGCTGTGTTTCAGACAGGGTCGAAGTTACGGAGGAGAGAAATTGCTCCCCGCATGATCTTCGGGACCTCCAGCTGATCCCCCTTTTAGAAGAGTTTTCCTCGCAGTCCGATGTCATCCTGGAAAGACCCGGGTGATATGAGATATATATTTTTTCCACTTGCATGGAAGGAACTAAATTCATAAAACAAAGATACCAGCGAGCAGTGCTTTAAGGACGTCATCCTCAAGAATCCGTAAAATCGAGGAAACTCATATATATATATGTAATCGTTGGGAGCTATATTTGAAATTTTGTTAATGTAATCATTTGTTTGTTAAGGTGTAATATGTATTGTTTTAAATAATGCCGGGGCGCCCCCTTTAACTTTGTTAATTACTAAGATTTTTATTGTCAGGTTTAAATAATGCGAACACAAAATTCCTTAATAATAAACTAGGAAAACCTATAGACCAAGCTACCGATGTAGTGTATTTATTTATCAAATACCTTCATCATTGTAACGATCCACGATCTCCCAAGTTACTAGTGTGCAGGGAGTGTAAATTTTGTCTTGTTCACCGTCTCGTGCCCCCTCTGGTAATTAACTTTAAATTTTCTTAATATTTTGCCCAGCAGTTTCCAAGGACTTTTTGATTAATTTTAAATAATATAAAAATTGGGCACGAGGGGCGTTCCAAGAATAACACAGATTGGAAGAAGTTAAATAGCAAACATGTATAAAAGTTATAGTTAAAATAATCTCTTCGTTAAAGTAATAAACATATTTGAATTAATGAGTGCAAATAAAAGTAAATTTATCAATTAAATTGTAGATTTCATTTCACTCCTTTGTATCCATACAAACTAGTGATAATTCAATAAAAATGATTCAATTTTATTTATAAAAGTATGCAATTCTTTCATCAATGTTTTGTTATGACGTCACGTTAAACTATCGTCCGTAAACCGACTTTACAGACAACCAATTTTTTTTATGCGGAAAGGTTGGCGGACGTAATAACTGTGTCTTGGAACTAAATGGCTACGGCTGCATGATTACATGGTAAGTGTGCGAAGCCGATTTTTTTTCCCTCCAGCTAATTGTCGCACCATGTTTGTCAGACGCACAAGACTTTGGCTGAAGTGTAGTGTTTGCAGTGTAGAAGCAGTTTCAAATTAATTTTTTTTCTTATACAAGTGACTGATTCTAATTCATACTTACTAACCATCATCAGAATATCAAGCATCGTTTCCGCAATGTTTTGGATGGAAAAATATAGTGATGGTGAGATTAAAAGTGACCAACCACGTCACAGCTTGCCGTATCCTGACAATTCCTAACTCCATGTCTCAGAGTTGAAATTGGCCAACTATGTGTTGTCTACATATACCTCGTAAACAAATTTCAAAACTTTTTAAGGGGCATTTAATAACAATTCGTTTCTAGTTATCGATATAATAGGCACATGTTCAAGTTTTTAAATGATTGGAAGTAGATCTATTATTCGCAGAATGGAGCCGATCTACGCGTTAGAAAGCTGAAAACGTTTCACATACAGTCTGCAAAAGGATGCTGGAAACTTAATTTTTTGTGATTTTCAGATCCGATACTGTTTATTTGGGACCTTTTTTAGTCACTCTTATTACCACTTGACTTTGTGACTTTCTTTAGGCTACCTGAAGACATCATGGCAAATTCACATGAGAATAAGAAAAATGTTATTTCAGTTATACTGAGTTTCCATCAACCTCCATATGCGCGTGGCCAGCAGAAAGATAACAGAAAAATAATTACTTTCATATCATGGAAATTATTCAATCAGCCACAAGTTCATTAACATTGTAAATGAACTTGTCTGACTCGACCAAATATTTGGACATGGGCTTTTATAACTCTCGCAAATTGATTTAGAAAAAAAAATTCAAATTAGTAAAGATGGTATGGTTTCATAGAAAAGAAACTTTCAAAATTTAATTTTCAATAAATAAAAAATCAAACATTTTAATTCAGGATATTTTGGCCTCGTCAGTACGCTTCAAACTTAAAGTAGTTTAAACAGCTCCGGATCAACTTAATCGTCATTTCAATTACATAAGATCACTGGTTTATCATTTTTTTCGCTTATTCTCAATTAAAAATTTAAATCGCTCACTAAGACTTAGATCGTAGGTACACGCGCTGCTAATTTCAGTCTTTAATGTCATTCAGTGTGCAAGCACTCAGAAAAATTAACAGAAAAGGACAAATTAACAGTTATGTAATACGTTCACAAGTTAAGCTCATCTAACTTCACTAGCGCCAACAAGATGCTCCAAATAAACACATTCTATACTATAGTTTAGTTTGTTGCAGGAACAGTTGCAGCACAACTCCAGTTTAAGGTTTCACGTTTCGCCCGGACTCCTTGAGTGGATTATAGCCTTTTTTGCCGAGACGCTGAGACTCATTCTCACAAGCATGTGGGTTCTTTCGTTTCCTTGCGTTACCATTGTTTAACGTAAGTTCCTGTAGAGATATCACAATAGTTCTCTTGCATTTTATGTTTCGTCCCAAATTTTATCACTATATATATATTTATTTGATTATTTATACACAAGAGGTGTGATCAAAAATTACTGTGAATAAATTTGTAAAGCAGCAACGGCCGACGCTGCATCTATTTGAAGTAAGCCCTATATCCTGATCCGTTGAGACAGTCAGTGTCAAGTTTGAACAGGTTGTGACTTGTCAGTCGGCTTCCAGAGCCGGAAGAGTGAGGTAGTGTTTACCGTGTCTGTCGCGCATCATGGATAGAGAGAGACTCGGACATGTATCTGGTTCGTCTGGCCTCAGGATAGAATTCAAAGTCATAGGTGTGTTCAACCCATATTTATTTTTCGATTGGTGATTTCTTAGCGAGAACATTTTTGTCCTTTTTAATTGGGACTACCTGATTCACTTACTCCTCTCCTAGCAGGGCATCGTTGGCTCGCGGTCGTAAAGGGGCGTGTCCAAATAACTGCGAGCCAATCATGGACACAGTGCGAGAGTGTGAAAGTTTACATAGTAACTTGCGACTGAATAAATATGCGCAATTTTCCACATCACTTATCCTGGCACCATAAAAGATAGAATTTTCCAAGTAACGCTGTTCTACGTTGCATGTTTCTTAGTTATGACGATTCTAAGTTATTTTGTTTCAGCGTTGCGTGTTTCTAAGTTATGCTAGTTATAGGTTGTGAGTTTCTAAGTTTGTGTGTGGATCCCGTGGTAGTTTACTGCTGAGACAGCTTGTCATCACACACCAAACCTTAAACGGGAATATATTTGTGAGACTCCTCTAACGCACCCGCCCTGTTAACCCCCCCCCCCCCCCCACCCCCCCAAATTGGACACAATCCGCTGTAAACACTCGGTCCCTCTCCAACTGCACATTTCCCAGACAAGAAGGTGTTTAGCGTGTGACTTTTTACGTTATCGCTTATTTTATCGTATTAATGTCTATTTTCACGACATAATTGCACGCGTTTCAACTATTTCCTATTTCTCTACCCACGGCGTATTCAGCTACAAACCGAAGTGGAATGGCAGGCATTTCTTCGGAATTAATCTTTTTTTTTGTGTGTGTGTATCCGGAAGGCCCACGGCGCAATACAATAATAAATAACAAAAGGTGAAAACATTAAACACACAGTTTGTGAAAATTAGTTACAAATTTTCTAAACCCATCTACTGGTTCCTTGTTAGCGAAAACCAATTGAGGCACCTGCCCAGTGAAGAGTGTGTTTGTGCTGGTGGGGCGGTACAGGTGCGACGCTCGCTGTTGCTTCTCGTCGTGCATAGCACAACCATTGAATATGTATATGGCAGTGGCGTGCCAGATTTAATACGTGATTTAAATCCCAACGTGGAAGCCATTACGTAGATCGGTTCGTGTAATTCGGACTGCGAGACAGCCGAGCGCTGCAGTGTTAGCCAGACAGCGGCTCCATTACTAACCCCCTCCACTTCCTGACGCGCTCATCATGTGACCGTCTGCAGGCAGTGTGATCTGCGCAGCTTCTTTTCCTCGTTGTCCTACTCGCCGCAGCGCGCGCCACCACCTCGCACTCCCGCAAGCCCTGCCATCTCGTGGCTGTTAGGCCAACTACTTGAATTGCGCCCCAAAATCACGAAAGTATTTCT